>NC_086449.1:251065197-251365197 GCF_028390025.1 Pseudophryne corroboree
GTTTTCAGGGAGGGCTCCTCACGTCAAATCCGTCCCTGAACAGGCTGAAGCGATGACAGCGGCTGAGTAAGTCCTGGGCTGTTCAGACACTGCACAAAATCTGTTTGTACAGCTCTGCTACACATGCGTTCGCACACTTGCACAGCAAAAATACACTCCCCCTGTAGGCAGCGATTATCTGATCACAGCAGTGCAAAATCGCCTGCTAGCAATCAGGTCTGAAATAGGCCCAAAGTGTGTGGCAATAAGATATACAGACAGGCTGGCAATAGCATAGAGGGGATGGTATATACTTTGTGCTTTATGTTTGTATGTATGCGAGAGAAACAGAATGGGAGAGAGACAGAGAGAGAGAGAGAGAGAGAGAGAGAGAGAGAGAGAGAGAGAAGGAAAGATATGATTAGCACTCTTTAAATGCACTTTTTTTTATTTTGCAGTGGGACTGTTTCTAGCCAATTTGGCTCTCAGTGCGAACACATAAAAAAATGGGGGCAGGGGAATGTGCACCCCCCCCCCCCCCCAGAAAAAGGGGTGTGGTCTTGCTGAAATGGGTGTGGTCTTGCAAGAACATTTTACCTTAACCATATTATGCCCCAAACAGTAATGCCACTAGCACCATGTTATGACCCACACAGTAATGCCCCTTGTTATGCCCCACACAGTAATGTTAATTGCACCATGCCTCACTTAGTAATATTCACAATGCCCCTTAAAATTGGCAATGTACCTGGTCCTGTTCATTGTCAGGGGCTGTTTCATGCTGCTGCTAGCCTGCTCCCTCTGCTGCTACTGCCACCACATTCCCGGCACTGCTGTGCCGTTGCCTGCCTCCTCCATTTGGGCTCAATCTAAATGTCCCTCCCAAAATGACTGCCGCCTTCTCTAGTATCCATCAAAGCTGTCCTTTCTCAGGCGGTAGCCATTTTGGGAGGGACATTTTCACAGTATTCTATGTGGCCGGCCAGACCACATAGAATACTGCACACATTAGTTGCAGGCTAGACACCCCACCCAAATCTAACTCTCTCTGCACATGTTATATCTGCCCCTCCTGCAGTGCCCATGGTTTTGCCCATCTGCTAACAAATTTGCTGCTGTGATAAACTCAGAATTAGGCCCAATATCATCTGTGTACAGATGATATATCGCACGATGTGCACTCCCATGCATTGTCTGCGATGTCGCCCATCGGACCTGCATGTAATGTTAGTTTTACATGCTGCAATATGTTAAATTGGTTTATTTGGTGTGCACGGCTGTATAGAGCCATGTAGGGCCCCAGTACTGGCATGGGGGCATATCCTAAAAGGAAGCTTATTCATGTCCCCTAAAAATAAATGACTTTACTACCCCATGTGCTCCATTGGGGGTGTCATTCAAATTCAGCGTGGCAGGAGTGGCGGAGGGCAACAGTTTCCTATCTTGCTTGCTCCGTGAAGCGGGTTTCCCCTCCTTAGCTGGCACCATCTTTCCAGAGTCTTTGCTCTCAATGGCCCTCATTCCGAGTTGATCGCTCGCTAGCTGCTTTTAGCAGCCGTGCAAGCGCTAAGCCGCCGCCCTCTGGGAGTGTATCTTAGCAGAAGTGCGACCGAAAGGTTCGCAGAACTGCGCCAAAATATTTTCAAGCAGTTTCTGAGTAGCTGCAGAGCTGCAGACCTACTCCTACCTTGCGATCACTTCAGACTATTTAGTTCCTGTTTTGACGTCACAAACACGCCCTGCATTCGGCCAGCCACTCCCCCGTTTCCCCAGGCACGCCTGCGTTTGTATCTGACACGTCTGCGTTTTTCAGCACACTCCCGGAAAACGGTCAGTTACCTCCCAGAAATGCCCCATTCCTGTCAATCACTCAGCGGTCAACAGTGCGACTGAAAAGCATCGCTAGACCTTGTGTAAAACTGCATCGGCTTTTGTGAAAGTACGTCGCGCGTGGGCAGTGTGCACCATACGCATGCGCAGAAGTGACACTTTTTTGCCTGATCACTGCTCTGCGAACAACGACAGCTAGCGATCAACTCGGAATGACCACCAATGTGTGGTTACATCTTAAAGAAGATGTCAGTGGGAAGATGGCACCGGCCGTGGTGCAGGGACCCCCTTCCCAAATGAATCCTGAGATTTCATTGTGCCTTGCACAGATTCAAGAAACCCCATGCCAGACACAGCAAGGAAGACCCAAAATATAGCTGAGCATTCTCCATATTTCACAGTAGGTATGGTGTTCTTTTCTTTGAAAGCTTCATTTTTTTTCCATCTGTGAACATACAGCTCATATAACCTGTCAAAAAGCTCCAAGTTTAACTCATCTGCCCAAAGGGTGTTCTTCCAAAAACATTCTGGCTTGTCAATAATATGTATTTTAGAGAATTCCTGTCTGGCCTTTTCATGCCTTTTTCAAAAGTGGAGTCCTCCTAACTCTTCACAGTCACTCAAAAAGCATTGGATGGTGCGATCATACACTGATGAACCTTTACCTTAGATTTCAGCTTATATCTCTTCAAAAGTTTTCCACCATTCTTATTATCCTTCTATTTCATCTGGGGTCAATTTTTCTTTTGTTTCAGCATCTAGGGAGGTTGGATACAGTCCTATAGACTTTAAATATCTTAATTATATTTGCAACTCCAGTCACAGGAATATCACACTGCTTTCACATGGTCTTATAGATTTTACCTTTAACATGCTAATCTATAATTGTTTTTCTGATCTCAGACAATGCTCTTTTTTACTTTCTATGGTCCATGTTCAGTGTAGTGCATGCTGGGCTATTTTGCAGGTGGACTGGTCCAGAACGCCATTCCTGAAGAACTCTTGAAAAATTATGGCATCAGGAACGGTGTTCCGGAACCTCCTGTCAGCAGGGTTGCCGGCGCCAGCAAATTATTTTATATTTAGGTGGGCGGGTGCGGGGGTGAGAAAGGAACACAGTGTGTTCCTAGCTCTCGCTTCCCCCGTAGTGGCTTGGGAGAGATAGAGTTAGTGCAAAAAAGGCCCTCTAAAAATGGGCACCACATAGCAGTAATCAGAAGTGTCGGGAACGCTGGCGCCTCTGGGAGAAGATGCAGAAATGCATCTTCTCCCATGAAAGCCATGGCAATGAGCAGGAGAACCCTGGCAACGAGCAGGAGAACCCTGCCTATGAGCAGAAAACCCCTGGCAAGGAGCATGAGAACCCTGGCAATGAGCATGAAATGAGACCCCCGGCAATGAGCATGAAACCCAGAGCATGAAACCCCTGGCAATGAGCATGAAACCCAGAGCATAAACCCACTGACAATGAACATGAAACCCCCGGCAACAAGCATGAGACCCCTGGCAACAAGCATGAAATGAGACCCCCGGCAATGAGCATGGATCCCAGAGCATGAAACCCCTGGCAATGAGCATGAAATCTTTGGCAAAGACCATGAAGCCCCTGACAATGGGTATGAGACCCCTGACAACAAGCATAGGCACACTGACAATGAGCAGGTAATTTACAAGTAATTAGAAGCCTTACTGTGGGGCAGAATTTGTAAGGGGCATTTTTTTGTGTAATGGGCATAAAATGGTTTCAGTGGCATTACAGTATGTGGTATAATATGTAATGGGCATTACAGTGTGTGGCATAATGTGTAATGGGCATTATGGAGTGTGACATAATGTGTATTGGGCATTACAGTGTGTGGCATAATGTGAAATGGCATTACATTGTGTATCATTGTGTAATTGGCATTATGGTGTGTGTCATTGTGTAATGGGCATTATGTGTGTGGCATAATGTGTAATGGGCATTACGGTGTATGTCATATTGTGTAAGGGGCATTACTATAAGGAGGAGAAATGATAAATAATGTAAAGGGCATGAATCTGGATTTTTTTTTACCCTGAAGTGGCCAATGTCTGGGCGTGCAGGTTGCAAAACTGGGGTATAAGGTAGTCATTTCGTGCAAGGCCATGCCCTTTGCAGCAAGGCCGCACTTCTTGCAGTGGGGCCACACACCCTTTTTTGATGCGTGTAAATTCTTTTTTCTTACAAAGGAAAACTCTTGATGTGCCCTACCCGTTGTAGTTCCTTCCACATTACCCACAGCTCCGCCCACTGCTGGGTGCACATAATACCAACCAGCAGAGTAACTAGTTCTCTCATTTTAAATAGGCTAAACAACTGGTTAGAAGACTAAAGACGTGTGATGCTAATTCAAGAAAGCAGTTAGTTTTAAATATCACTATTTTTTTAATTTATTTTTTTAAACACATTTTATTGTTACAAAAGAAACAAAACATGCCAGGCAAAGTAGGTAAACAAAGTACAAATGTAACTGCAGTAAGTTGTAACAACAGATTGGATCCTTTTTTGAAATTTAAGGCAATTTAAAGGGTAACTCTCGGCAACGGAGTGGCCGTCCGTCAAAGAGAGTTGATAGTAGAAATTAGAAGAAAATAATACTCGGAGAGAAAATAGAAGGGGTCAGGGAAACAGGGGAGAAAGAGCAAGTCCAGTCAGAAAGAAAGAAAAGGAGTAGAGAGGGGTGGAGGGGTGGCCTCCAAAGACAAGAGGTTGGTGGAGCAGCAATGCACGGTATCAAGTTACAAATGGGGAGGAAGCCTGGTGTAAGGCTAGCCAGGGAGACCATATTTTATCAAATTGTTTAGAGGTGTTACGAATAACAGCGGTCATGTATTCCATTTTATGTACATACCAAATTCGGGAGATTATCACCGGCATTGGGGAGGGAGTCGGGCTCTTCCAGTCCGTGGCTATTTGGCATGTCATTGCCGAAACTACATGTCGAAATAGCTTGTTTTGGTGTCGGTTAAGAGTAGGGAGGGTCATAGGGAGCAGAAAGTATTGGGGATCAGGAGAAATGGAGGTTTCAAATAGGCACGAGAGCAAGGTAATAAGCTCACCCCAAATTTAAAATTTTTTTGGACAGGTCCACCATATGTGTATAAACGAGCCAACGTCTGCACAACCCCTCCAGCATCTATCCGAGGTGTCGGGGAACATAGTATGTAGACGGGAAGGGACATAATACCAGCGGTAGAGCAATTTGTAGATATTTTCTTTAATTTTTACACATATGGAACTGGAAGCTGCATTATCCCAGATATCCACCCAGTCTTCATTGTCTATAGTGAATCCCAGCTCCAATTCCCACGCCAATTCGTGAGGGGCCCGGGATGAAGTAGGGTGGTCGCTAAGTAAAGCGTAAATAATAAGAATTTACTTACCGATAATTCTATTTCTCGTAGTCCGTAGTGGATGCTGGGGACTCCGTAAGGACCATGGGGAATAGCGGCTCCGCAGGAGACTGGGCACACAAGTAAAGCTTTAGAACTACCTGGTGTGCACTGGCTCCTCCCCCTATGACCCTCCTCCAAGCCTCAGTTAGGATACTGTGCCCGGACGAGCGTACACAATAAGGAAGGATTTTAAATCCCGGGTAAGACTCATACCAGCCACACCAATCACACCGTACAACTCGTGATCTAAACCCAGTTAACAGCATGATAACAGAGGAGCCTCTAGAAAAGATGGCTCACTACAGCAATAACCCGATTTTTTTTTTTTTTTTTGGTAACAATAACTATGTACCAGTATTGCAGACAATCCGCACTTGGGATGGGCGCCCAACATCCACTACGGACTACGAGAAATAGAATTATCGGTAAGTAAATTCTTATTTTCTCTAACGTCCTAAGTGGATGCTGGGGACTCCGTAAGGACCATGGGGATTATACCAAAGCTCCCAAACGGGCGGGAGAGTGCGGATGACTCTGCAGCACCAAATGAGAGAACTCCAGGTCCTCCTCAGCCAGGGTATCAATTTTGTAGAATTTTATAAACGTATTTGCTCCTGACCAAGTAGCTGCTCGGCAAAGTTGTAAAGCCGAGACCCCTCGGGCAGCCGCCCAAGATGAGCCCATCTTCCTTGTGGAGTGGGCATTTACAGATTTTTGGCTGTGGCAGGCCTGCCACAGAATGTGCAAGCTGAATTGTACTACAAATCCAACGAGCAATAGTCTGCTTAGAAGCAGGAGCACCCAGCTTGTTGGGTGCATACAGGATAAACAGCGAGTCAGATTTTCTGACTCCAGCCGTCCTGGAAACATATATTTTCAGGGCCCTGACAACATCTAGCAACTTGGAGTCCTCCAAGTCCCTAGTAGCCGCAGGCACCACAATAGGTTGGTTCAGGTGAAACGCTGAAACCACCTTAGGGAGAAACTGAGGACGAGTCCTCAATTCCGCCCTGTCCGAATGGAAAATCAGATAAGGCTTTTACAGGATAAAGCCGCCAATTCTGACACGCGCCTGGCCCAGGCCAGGGCCAACAGCATGACCACTTTCCATGTGAGATATTTTAACTCCACAGATTTAAGTGGTTCAAACCAATGTGACTTTTTGGAACCCAAAAACTACATTGAGATCCCAAGGTGCCACTGGAGGCACAAAAGGAGGCTGTATATGCAGTACCCCTTTTACAACGTCTGAACTTCAGGGACTGAAGCTAGTTCTTTTTGGAAGAAAATTGACAGGGCCGAAATTTGAACCTTAATGGACCCCAATTTCAGGCCCATAGACACTCCTGTTTGCAGGAAATGTAGGAATCGACCCAGTTGAATTTCCTCCGTCGGGCCTTACTGGCCTCGCACCACGCAACATATTTTCGCCAAATGCGGTGATAATGTTTTGCGGTTACATCCTTCCTGGCTTTGATCAGGATAGGGATGACTTCATCCGGAATGCCTTTTTTCCTTCAGGATCCGGCGTTCAACCGCCATGCCGTCAAACGCAGCCGCGGTAAGTCTTGGAACAGACAGGGTCCTTGCTGGAGCAGGTCCCTTCTTAGAGGTAGAGGCCACGGATCCTCCGTGAGCATCTCTTGAAGTTCCGGTTACCAAGTCCTTCTTGGCCAATCCGGAGCTACGAATATAGTGCTTACTCCTTTCCATTTTATCAATCTCAGTACCTTGGGTATGAGAGGCAGATGAGGGAACACATACACTGACTGGTACACCCACAGTGTTACCAGAGCGTCTACAGCTATTGCCTGAGGGTCCCTTGACCTGGCGCAATACCTGTCGAGTTTTTCCCAACGGTTTATAATCATGTGGAAGACTTTTGGGTGAAGTCCCCACTCTCCCGGGTGGAGGTCGTGTCTGCTGAGGAAGTCTGCTTCCCAGTTGTCCACTCCCGGAATTGCTGACAGTGCTATCACATGATTTTCCGCCCAGCGAAGAATCCTTGCAGCTTCTGCCATTGCCCTCCTGCTTCTTGTGCCACCCTGTCTGTTTACGTGGGTGACTGCCGTGATGTTGTCCGACTAGATCAACACCGGCTGACCTTGAAGCAGAGGTCTTGCTAAGCTTAGAGCCTTGTAAATGGCCCTTAGCTTCAGGATATTTATGTGAAGTGATGTCTCCAGGCTTGACCATAAGCCCTGGAAATTCCTTCCCTGTGTGACTGCTCCCCAGCCTCGCAGGCTGGCATCCGTGGTCACCAGGACCCAGTCCTGAATGCCGAATCTGCGGCCCTCTAGAAGATGAGCACTCTGCAACCACCACAGGAGGGACACCCTTGTTCTTGGTGACAGGGTTATCCGCTGATGCATCTGAAGATGCGACCCGGACCATTTGTCCAGCAGGTCCCACTGGAAAGTTCTTGCATGGAATCTGCCGAATGGGATTGCTTCGTAAGAAGCCACCATTTTACCCAGAACCCTTGTGCATTGATGCACTGAGACTTGGCTCGGTTTTAGGAGGTTCCTGACTAGCTCGGATAACTCCCTGGCTTTCTCCTCCGGGAGAAACACCTTTTTCTGGACTGTGTCCAGGATCATCCCTAGGAACAGAAGACGAGTCGTCGGAACCAGCTGCGATTTTGGAATATTGAGAATCCAATCGTGCTGCCGCAACACTACCTGAGATAGTGCTACACCGACCTCCAACTGTTCCCTGGATCTTACCCTTATCAGGGAATCGTCCAAGTAAGGGATAACTAAAATTCCCTTCCTTCGAAGGAATATAATCATTTCGGCCATTACCTTGGTAAAGACCCGGGGTGCCGTGGACCATCCATACGGCAGTGTCTGAACTGATAGTGACAGTTCTGTACCATAAACCTGAGGTACCCTTGGTGAGAAGGGTAAATTTGGACATGAAGGTAAGCATCCTTGATGTCCCGAGACATCATGTAGTCCCCTTCTTCCAGGTTCGCAATCACTGCTCTGAGTGACTCAATCTTGAATTTGAACCTCTGTATGTAAGTGTTCAAAGATTTTAGATTTAGAATCGGTCTCACCGAGCCGTCCGGCTTCGGTACCACAACAGTGTGGAATAATACCCCGTTACCTGTTGCAGGAGGGGTACCTTGATTATCACCTGCTGGGAATACAGCTTGTGAATGGCTTCCAAAACTGTCTCCCTGTCAGAAGGAGACATCGGTAAAGCCGACTTTAGGAAACGGCGAGGGGGAGACTTCTCGAATTCCAATTTGTACCCCTGAGATATCACCTGAAGGATCCAGGGGTCTACTTGCGAGTGAGCCCACTGCGCGCTGAAATTCATTGAGACGGGCCCCCCACCGTGCCTGATTCTGCTTGTAAAGCCCCAGCGTCATACTGAGGGCTTGGCAGAGGCGGGAGAGGGTTTCTGTTCCTGGGAACTGGCTGATTTCTGCAGCCTTTTTCCTCTCCCTCTGTCACGGGGCAGAAATGAGGAACCTTTTGCCCGCTTGTCCACGAAAAGACTGCGCCTGATAATACGGCGTCTTCTCATGTTGAGAGGCGACCTGGGGTACAAACGTGGATTTCCCAGCTGTTGCCGTGGCCACCAGGTCTGAAAGACCGACCCCAAATAACTCCTCCCCTTAATAAGGCAATACTTCCAAATGCCGTTTGAAATCCGCATCACCTGACCACTGTCGTGTCCATAACCCTCTACTGGTAGAAATGGACAACGCACTTAGACTTGATGCCAGTCGGCAAATATTCCGCTGTGCATCACGCATATATAGAAATGCATCTTTTAAATGCTCTATAGGCAAAAATATACTGTCCCTATCTAGGGTATCAATATTTTCAGTCAGGGAATCCGACCACGCCAACCCAGCACTGCACATCCAGGCTGAGGCGATTGCTGGTCGCAGTATAACACCAGTATGTGTGTAAATACATTTCAGGATACCCTCCTGCTTTCTATCAGCAGGATCCTTAAGGGCGGCCATCTCAGGAGAGGGTAGAGCCCTTACAAGCGTGTGAGCGCTTTATCCACCCTAGGGGGTGTTTCCCAACGCACCCTAACCTCTGGCGGGAAAGGATATAATGCCAATAACATTTTAGAAATTATCAGTTGTTATCGGGGGAAACACACGCATCATCACACACCTCATTTAATTTCTCAGATTCAGGAAAACTACAGGTAGTTTTTCCTCACCGAACATAATACCCCTTTTTTTTTGGTGGTACTCGTATTATCAGAAATGTGTAAAACATTTTTAATTGCCTCAATCATGTAACGTGTGGCCCTACTGGAAGTCACATTTGTCTCTTCACCGTCGACACTGGAGTCAGTATCCGTGTCGGCGTCTCTATCTGCCATCTGAGGTAACGGGCGCTTTAGAGCCCCTGACGGCCTATGAGACGTCTGGACAGGCACAAGCTGAGTAGCCGGCTGTCTCATGTCAACCACTGTCTTTTATACAGAGCTGACACTGTCACGTAATTCCTTCCAACAGTTCATCCACTCAGGTGTCGACCCCCTAGGGGGTGACATCACTATTACAGGCAATCTGCTCCGTCTCCACATAATTTTTCTCCTCATACATGTCGACACAAACGTACCGACATACAGCACACACACAGGGAATGCTCTGATAGAGGACAGGACCCCACTAGCCCTTTGGGGAGACAGAGGGAGAGTTTGCCAGCACACACCAGAGCGCTATATATATATATATATATAGGGATAACCTTATATAAGTGTTTTTCCCCTTATAGCTGCTGTTTTATTTAATACTGCGCGTAATTAGTGCCCCCCTCTCTTTTTTAACCCTTTCTGTAGTGTAGTGACTGCAGGGGAGAGCCAGGGAGCTTCCCTCCAACGGAGCTGTGAGGGAAAATGGCGCCAGTGTGCTGAGGAGATAGGCTCCGCCCCCTTATCGGCGGCCTTATCTCCCGTTTTTTCTATGTATTCTGGCAGGGGTTAAATGCATCCATATAGCCCAGGAGCTATATGTGATGCATTTTTTTGCCATCCAAGGTGTTTTTATTGCGTCTCAGGGCGCCCCCCCCCAGCGCCCTGCACCCTCAGTGACCGGAGTGTGAAGTGTGCTGAGAGCAATGGCGCACAGCTGCAGTGCTGTGCGCTACCTTGTTGAAGACAGGACGTCTTCTGCCGCCGATTTTCCGGACCTCTTCTGTCTTCTGGCTCTGTAAGGGGGCCGGCGGCGCGGCTCTGGGACCCATCCATGGCTGGGCCTGTGATCGTCCCTCTGGAGCTAATGTCCAGTAGCCTAAGAAGCCCAATCCACTCTGCACGCAGGTGAGTTCGCTTCTTCTCCCCTTAGTCCCTCGATGCAGTGAGCCTGTTGCCAGCAGGTCTCACTGAAAATAAAAAACCTAAAACTAAACTTTTCACTAAGCAGCTCAGGAGAGCCACCTAGTGTGCACCCTTCTCGTTCGGGCACAAAAATCTAACTGAGGCTTGGAGGAGGGTCATAGGGGGAGGAGCCAGTGCACACCAGGTAGTTCTAAAGCTTTACTTTTGTGCCCAGTCTCCTGCGGAGCCGCTATTCCCCATGGTCCTTACGGAGTCCCCAGCATCCACTTAGGACGTTAGAGAAATCGGAAATGAGGCCCTTAGTGTTGGTGCGTTTCCAGCTAATGTATTCGAAGGGGGATAATTTTCTATTGAGAAGGATAGTGGTAATGGTAGAGTGGAAGTGTCTAATTTGCAGATGGCGAAAGAAGTCCGAAGAAGGGATTACTGTTCCATCTCGGATATCTGCAAATTGAGGGAAGGCAGCATTAGAAGTGATGTCATTAATATACAACATACCGCTCGAGCGCCAGGATGCATACGAGGATCTACACGTACGCGGGGGGGAAGGCAGGATTATGAAATAATGGAATTAGCGGGGACGGATGTGGGGCCAAAGTGAACCGTCTATTTGCCGAGTCCCATGTCGCTAATGAACGACTTACCACGGGATGTGAAAGGACCGTACGGGGGTGCTGGTTCCGGCGAAGCCATAATAGGGAGGATAGTGTGGCCAGACCCATCTCCTCTGCCTCAATCCTCACCCAAACCTTCCCCATCCCGCCCTCGTTGCACCATTGTGCACATTGAGAGAGCTGCGCAGCATAGAAGTATTTTCTAAAGTCCGGGATACCCAGCCCTCCGCCTCTGGAAGGGCGCTGAAGCAGTTTAAGTCTGATGCGAGGGCGTTTACGGTTCCAGATAAAAGAGGACGTTTGGCATTGCAAGGTCTTAAAAACATAGGTAGGAACATAAATCGGGAGAGTCTGAAACAAATACAGAAGTCGGGGGAGTACACTCATCTTGACAGAATTTATTCTGCCTATCCATGAGATGAAGTAATTGGACCACTCCAACAAATCATCTTTGATTTTCTGCAATAAGCGGGGGTAATTTGCTTGGAAAAGTTGGTGGTGATGATGGGTCAAGTACGTACCGAGGTACTTGATTTTCTTTTTATACCAGTTACAGGGTAGGATAGTTTGTAATTCTTGTTTGAGAGCTGCCGGGATATGAAAGTCATGGACCTCTGTTTTGTCAACGTTAATTTTATAACCGGAAAACTGGGAATACGAACGGATCTCAGTTAAAAGAGAGGGAAGGGATTGGGCTGGATCTGTGAGAGAAATCAGGACATCATCAGCATATAACGCAATCTTGTGCTCGGATAAGCCCGTAGACATTCCGTGGATAGTGGTGTTATTACGAATCTTTGCTGCCAGAGGCTCCATGACTAGTGCGAAAATTAAAGGAGAAAGTAGGCATCCCTGCCTGGTGCCATTGGCAATCCCAAAACTGGCGGATGAAACACTGTTAACCAATACCTGGGCCGATGGGGAGCGGTAGAGTGCTTTAATCCCCTCTAAAAATTTACCAGAGAATCCCATTTTGCCAAGGACTGCGAAGGCAAAAGACCACGAAATGCGGTCGAAAGCCTTCTCCGCGTCGAGAGCCCAGAATGAGGGAGGGAGACTTCCGCTTTTGAATGGAGTAGATTAGGTCTATAGCCCTTCTAGTGTTGTCTGACGCCTGGCGTCCAGGAATGAAGCCGACCTGGTCCGGGTGGACCAAACCGGGCAACAGGGGAGCCAGACGGTTGGCTAATATTTTAGCATATATCTTCAGATCGACATTCAGTAGCGAGATTGGTCTATAATTTGAGCAACTAGTCGGGTCTTTGTCAGGCTTTGGGATTACCACTATGTCGGCCCGGGTCGTCTCCGGCAGAAAGGAGGCTCCCTCAAGAATACCATTGAATAAAGAGGAGAGATGCGGGGCCAACTCATTCGCAAACAGTTTATAATATTGGGCCTTGAAACCATCCGGTCCCGGAGCGGCTGACGAACGCATAGAGCGTATAGCAGCTATTGTCTCCTCATCCGAGATCCGACTATTAAGGGTATCTAACTGAGAATCAGATAGGGCTGGAAGGGGGGTATCAGATAAGTATGAGTGCACTCCTCCAACTCCGTCAGGAGACAGAGGGGACGAATCAGACAAGTTATAGAGGGAGCTATAAAACAAACGGAAATCTTCGGTCATCACCTCAGGGTCATATGTATAGGTTCCCCTATGTGGTGAGTACAACTTATCTATCGCGCCCAGCGCCTGTTTACGGCGTAGTTTATTGGCCAGTAGGGAGTCTATTCTATCCATTTTATCGTAAAAGCGTTGCTGTAGTTTCCGGAGAACTAGTGCTGCACGGTTAGAAAGAAGGGTATTAAGTTGTCCCCGGAGAGAGTCAATCTGAGAGAGCAGAGAAGCGTCGGGGGTTACTTTATGTCGAGTTAGTAAGGTGGCTATTTCTGATTCGAGTGAGTTGATCTCCAGCGCAGCTTTTTTCCTAATTGCCGACGATTTCGCCAGCAGAGCGCCGCGAATCGTGGCCTTGTGAGCTTCCCACAGGACACTAAGCGAGATGTCAGGAGATATATTTTCGGAGAAATAGTGTGTAATTGCTAATCGGATTTCCTCCAGTGCAGAAGGGTGTTGCAAAAGCGAGTCGTCAAGACGCCATTTATATTTCCTATGAGGTGAGCGGTATATATCTATGAGGAGGTAAACCCCAGCATGGTCCGTCCATGTCAGTGGCGTGATACCCGCATCAGTAATCAGTGGTACAAGGGCAGAGGAGATGTGGATCATATCGATCCTAGAGTAGTGTTGGTGTGGAGCCGAGAAATGGGTAAAATCTTTAGTGTGGGGGTGTTGGGATCGCCAGGTGTCACAGAGGCCGTGGAATTTCAAGGTAGCAGTGAGAGTACGGGAGGTCCGAGGTAGGGACGTCATGGAAGCGTGAGGTGGAGGGCCGAATCTATCTAACAACGGGTCGATGATGGTATTAAAATCCCCGCCCATAATAATGCTTCCCTGTGCTTCTTTGGACAGGCGTTTAGACAGAGAGTCAAAAAACAGAGATTGGTCATGGTTGGGAGCATATGGCGGAGGGTACCCATTACCATAAGAAACCGTCCGTCTTGGTCCATCACTGTCCTAGAGTGGATAAACGGGATATTACGGTGAATTAAAATGGCTACACCACGTTTTTTACAGTCCGCCGAGGCAAAGTAGGACTGGGAGAACCATTTACCCCTAAGCCGGGTATGGGATCCAGTGAGATGCGTTTCCTGAAGAAAGGCTATGTCGGCTTTCTCTCGCCTGCAAGCACTCAAAAACACAGTACGCTTCCTAGGAGAGTTCAAGCCATTTACATTGACCGAAAATATTTTAAGGGACTTGGCTATTAACATGAGGGAGTACGACATATTGCAAAACATGACCAAATAAAGTATTATATGAGCCAGGTGGGGGCCACCTCTCGGGACAGTGAGAAAGAAAGAGCAAAAGGTTCAGAAAGAAGCCACAAGAAAGAAGAGGTAGAGAAAAACGTAGAGAAGAAAAAACCCAAAAGGGGAAAAATCCCTGAAATTGTGGGTCCCATTCAAGGACCGCAGGAGAAGAAAACTGCATAAACAACAATGTATACAACAAAAAGGGAGTGTTGGGGGGTAACTGGGGTACCATGTGAGAGAGGCTAGACTACCCGGACCATAAGGATTGAGTGTGGCCGTGGCCACTTTACAGCTTTAGAGAACATAGTATATAACGTATAGAACTGTGTCCAGACACACAAAAAAAAAAAAGGGGGGGGGGGGGAAAAAAGGAGAGGGGGCGGGTAAAATGACCGGGAGGGGGGGGGGGGGGGGGGAGGTGACGGGGTGGGGGGGGGAATGGACAAAGGAGGGAAAGAAGATCTACATAAAAATGTATTATCACGTAGACAGCGTATATGGGGAAAAGAACATCAAAAAAAAAAAAGGGGGGTATTACCACGTGAGTACAAACTAATACAACTTAACAGTAACATCAATAACAAAAACAGTTACGACAAGGGATTTTGGATGGAGGTCAGGTCCTCCGCAGCCATTGCACATTACGGGGCATGGAGGCACCGCTCCGACATTTTGATGGCAAACCGCAGCGGGGGGTCCCCACAGGTCAAGGAGGATCTCTGTCCACAGTGCGCTGGCGGGTCACCCTTGTCCAGTCAGGCAGGGGAGGCTGAGGATGTGGTGATTTAGAAGATGAGGTCGCCGTATCGACTGCAGACGACACTGGGTGGAGATCAAGCTTTGCCAGTAATTCCTGTCCTTGGGTCAAAGTTTTGACAGAATGGACGGAGTTGTTGACTGATACATGAAGTTGAAAGGGGAATCCCCATCTGTATCTTATCTGGTGCTGTCGCAGGACCCGGGTGACCGATTGGAGGTCCCGTCATTTTTGGATAGTGGAGGGAGCCAGATCCTGAAAGACTTGTAACTGCATACCTTTAAACAGGATCTCTGGGGAGTCTCGGACAGAGGACACGATTTTCTCTTTTGAACGGAAATAATGAAAACGGATAATAACATCCCTGGGCGGTTGAGTGGGGGTAGGTTTTGCACTGAGTGCTCTATGAGCCCTATCACAGAGACACTCTATGTCTGTGAGGTCTGGTACGAGGTGTATGAAGAATTCTCTCAGGAATGACGGCAGCGATGGGCCGAGGACTGATTCCGCAACATTGCGTATTCGTAAGTTATTTCTACGCGAGCGATTTTCTTGGTCCTCTTGTCGTTCTTTAAGTGTCTCCATTTCTTCGTGCAATCTAGTGAGCTCTCTGTCAAGGTGGTGTTGGGAGCGGCAGAGATCATCAGTCTTTGTTTCCAGTGCATCCGTTCGGTTACCAAGAGCTGTTAGGTCCGATTTGAATTCTGCAATAGCGTTAGAGAGTTCCTGTTTAAACGCAGATTGAACTCCCTCCAGTAGGCTCGACATTACCGCCTGAATCTGAGGGTCGATACCCGCCTCCGACGAACACGGAGAAGGAGGGGAGTTTGTGGGCATGTTGGGGACACAGTCTGTAAATTGAATAGCAGGTGAGCGGCCCAGGCAGGTCAAGTTGCAGACTTACGGCTCCATCCCGGGCTCCTGTGGGAGTGAGAAAGCAAGTATTTCAAACTTTAGAGAACTCGAAGGGCGGAGGGGGGAGCGGCAGCGGCTTCATAGAGAATAACCGAGGTCCAAATTGTGAATTATTCCAGGCTTCAGTTAGTGTAGATCAAGTAGATAACAGCAGCGGCCACCAGAGGGGGACGGAGTGTCGGCTTCAGGCACACCAACAAAGGAGTCGGGAGGAAGGTGCCAAAGACAATTATATATAATGTCCAGCGGTATGTATATGGCACGTGTAATATTGTATTATATTGTATTATATCATCATAATAATGATTCGAGGATACGAGGATCCGGGTATCACAGTAATGGAGCCGTAACTCTTCCAGGAGCTATCCCTGCAGCTGGGGCTAAATCGCAGCCCAACCTCTCATCAAGTGGTCTAAATACACATGGTGAAAATTAAAGCTATTACTGCAATCTCAGCTGCGTGTGGTAGTATGGGCAGGTTCTGTAATCTTGCAGGGGTGAGGAGAGTGAGGAGCAGTGCAGCATTACCTTTGCTCAGGTTGCTTGCCAGGGAGCAAGATGGCGGCTTTGGATTCCTGTCACAGGCCTTTGGGGAAGGGAGAGGAAATTCCCCCCAGATTCAGTGGATCTGGTTACCGTGGCCACAATCGCCTCCGCCAGGTCTAGCGTCCGCAATCCGGTTAATTACAGCGGCAGTGATAGCCGCGGACAGACCGGGTGGCACAGCTGCGGACCCGCTCTCCTGCCCCGTCCGGCCACCCAGTGGGGTCGCAATCCGCTCCGGGGGAGTCCTCCGGCCCAGCCGGCCCGGCGCAGGTGGGGAGACCGTACTGCGGGGAGACTGTCCAGAGACCCCGATCCACCGCCGCGTTTCCGCTCACGATCCCGCCGCGACACTTTCGGTCCGGGTGCTGCACTACTCCAGCCCCCGGCTTCTGCTGAGCAGGTAGGCCGCAACCCGCACGGGTCTCAGGGGCACCCGCCAGCTCCGCAACTCACCGCTCCACAGCCAGCAGGGGCTCGACAGCCCTGGGGTGCAAATTACTGGGCTGTAACTGGTGCCGAGAGGGTGATATATGTAGTCGTGGTCAGGAGCACTGGATCAGCTCGTCTTCCCCTCTCCATGGCCTGGCCACGCCCCCCTTTAAATATCACTATTATACATTTGTTTATTACCTTTTTTTACCCAAAGATCTGTCTAGGCAATTTTATAATATATTTGGAGAATAAGCAATAATGTATCTATTTCCACAGTTTCTTGGCAAATGCATGCAGGTATACGTGAGACAATAGCTTTTCAGGAGGAATGAAGCATTGTTTTAATGAGCTGTAAGAGTACCAAAAAATGTGTCCACAACTGTATATTTATATACAGTTATGTATTTATATATTAATACTGACTTGTAATCCCATGGCAGCATGAAAAGAGTGAGGCAAGCAGCCTCACATACACAATTTAAATAATATCTGTGTAGGAAGTGGAACATGTGCTCCAGGGCAAAAACTGAAGGTGTCACAAATGATTATAAATACAACATTATAAATTGCTGTACAGTGTTCATGCAAACATGTTTAAATAGTTGTGTTCATTACCATTCCAGAAAATTCCACTGTACCCATAATACACAAAATGATGGATCCACAATAGGTCTAATAAGAGAGCTACAAATGTCCAATACTTTAAAAGACTATGGTCTGTACCCTTTGTATGCAGCAACGTGATCTTTTTTTTTCTTAGTGTCTCCTATAGTTTTTGATCCCTCCTGCTTTCATCTCAGATTGTCACAAATAACACAGTAGTCCTTATACGTTAGATTGCTAAAAACACAAACGGGGGTCATTCAGGTGCGGACGCAAAACTGCGGTTGTACGCATATCGATCAATGTTTGTGCACTGCGTACGCGTATAAGCCACAGTGCGCATGCACAGAGTGATACGAGAGTGCAGTCACAGCAAAATTACAGTTGCAAAGTGAGTTACATTAAGGGGTCTATTCAATTCAAGTCGGATTTCCCGACTTGTCGGATAAATGGCAGTTTCGAGCAATTTAAGGTCGAATCCAGATTTGACCTATTCAGTCAAATTTCCATTTATATGACAAGTCAGAAAATCCGACTTGTTGGAAAACACGTGGATCGGCAGATTAGCCACGGATCCACGTGTTTTTTCGGATTCGCTGCCAAATCCGACAGGTTTTAGCCCTGTTTCCGACAATGTCAATCCGACTTTAAAAAAAGCTGGATTGGCATTGTCGGGAACTACCAAAACCTGTTGGATTTGGCCACTACGTGAATACTGAAATGTCGGATCTTTTCAGTCGGAAAGGATCCAACATCAATTGAATACACCCCTTAGTCAGCATTTGGGGTGGTAACGGGGAGTGGTCATGCGAACGCAGGTGTGTCATAGCCATTCGGACGGCATTTTATGGGCGTGTGTATATTAGCAGCTGTGATCATACTTGCTACTGGAGAGGGCTGTGCTTCCCAGAAGAGCAGCTCAGCCTGCGTATCTTCAGAGGTACTCAGGCTGTGCGTGGTAACCCGATGTATGACAATGTTACCGATGATTCTGCAGTCATGCGCCACCGTACACATAGATGTGATCGCAGTGGGTGTCCTTTTGCATGGGTTACCTTGTGCCCATATTAGCATATTGGGGGTCATTCAGAGTTGATCGCTCGCTAGCAGTTTTTAGCAGCCGTGCAAACGCTATGCCGCCGCCGCCCAATGGGAGTGTATTTTAGCTTAGCAGAAGTGCAAACGGTTGTATCGCAGAGCGGCTACAAACATTTTTTGTGGAGTTTCAGAGTAGCTCAAAACCTACTCAGCGCTTGCGGTCACTTCAGACAATTCAGTTCCGGATTTGATGTCACAAACCCGCCCAGCGTTCGCCCAGCCACGCCTGCTTTTTTTCTGGCATTCTTTGCGTTTTTCCGCACACTCCCTGAAAACGGTCAGTTGCCACTCAGAAATGCCCACTTCATGTTAATCACTCTGCGGCAAGCAGTGAGACTGAAATGCATTGCTAGACCCTGTGCAAAACGACATCGTTCATTGTGCCCGTACGTCACGCGTGCGCATTGCGCCGCATACGCATGCGCAGAACTGCCAGTTTTTAGCCTGATCGCTGCGCTGCGAACAAATGCAGCTAACGATCAACTCGGAATGATCCCCATAATCATTGCAACAGGAGTAGAAAGAACAACCGAACCTGACTAACCCCCAAGGTGAGATAATTCACCTATATTTCTCTGTGATGTTTTCCGATCCTTTGAAGTAGTCTGATCCACTGTGTTGCAACGGTAGCGGGTGAGTGATAGATCACACTGATCAAACTTGTTATTAATGTTAAAATAAAGCTTTACTACTGATCAAACTCTGCCACTTGCATAACTACTTTAGAATGGTGTGCCTTGCAACAGTATCATCAGTATGACACAGTAGAATAAACACGTAGCATGATACAAACTATCCTTGTGCATACAAAGAAGCAAGTGATGTGGGTGTGTCCAATGCGTGTTGTCACTGGTCATGTGACAGATACAGTAATATTTCATTATTCACATCAGTCCCTGCACCAGCGGAGCATTCAATCTATGGGGGTAATTCCAAGTTGATCGCAGAAAGATTTTTTTTAGCAGTTGGGCAAAACCATGTGCACTGCAGGGGAGGCAGATATAACGTGCAGAAAGAGTTAGATTTGGGTGGGTTATTTTATTTCTGTGCAGGGTAAATACTGGCTGCTTTATTTTTACACTGCAAATTAGATTGCACATTGAACTCACCACACCCAAATCTAACTCTCTCTGCACATGTTAAATCTGCCTCCCCTGCAGTGCACATGGTTTTGCCCAACTGCTAAAAAAAATCCTGCTGCGATCAACTTGGAATTACCCCCTATATTCCCTACCACATGAACTCACACACTAGGATTGTTTTGTCAGAAGCCAATTAAGCTACCAGTATGTTTTTGGATTGTGGGAGGGTACCAGGAGACCATACAAACTACACACAGATATGTCCCTGGTTGGAATCAAACCTATGACCTCACTATAGTGAGGCAGCATGATAATCATTGCATCCTGCTGCTGAAATGTGTTTTAAAAAACGGTACCTAGCATTTATTAATCATTCTTTCTTTCATTATTTTATTCTGAACAAAAATGGTAAATTGATCAAGCCAGTGTTGTGTGTAATGCTAGGTACACACTGTGTATAATTCAGCATGGATCGCAAAAGCAAAATCTTTCTCTAATGAGCAAAACCATGTGAAGTGCTAGTGGGGCAGATATAACATATGCAGAGAGTATTATGGGCCCTACACACTTGGCGATTTTGCCGACGTTACCGACCAATGATATTATCTAGGGCCAATTTTTCCTTAGTGATTTTAAGCATACACACTGGGCGAAATCTATGGCCGATTTGGACGATATGACATTACATACATCGATATCGTCCAATTGGCTTGCATGTTTAAACGATGATCGATCAACGATGAACGATTGCGGGGACGTGCATCGTTCATCGTTGTTGCATACACACTGAAAGATATGAATGATATATTGTTCATTTTTGAACAATATCTTTCATATCTTTCAAAGATATCGCCAAGTGTGTAGGGCCCGTTAGATTTGGGTGGGATGTGTGCAAACTGAAATCTAAATTGCAGTGAAAAAATAAAGCTGTCAGTATTTACCCTGCACAGAAACAATATAACCCACCCAAATCTAATGGGCCCTACACACTTACAGATCTCACTGCACGATATGAACGTTCTCGTTCATTAATGAACGAGAACTCGTTCATATCGTGCAGCGTGTAGGCACCAACGATTAACGATGCGTGGCCCCGTTTGGACCATTGTTCTGGGCATAAATCTCTGCATTCACATGATCCATTTGTTGTAATATTTCAGATATTTGTATTTATTTTTTTGTTCCCTTTTCAACAAAAGAATATAATGAAAAGAATGACTGTAGTATGAGACATGTGTCTTTCTTCAGGATCCTCCAATCTCTCTTTAATGGTTTATGATTATTTGGCTCAATTCCAGACTCTCTCCATCCTATCTATTTTTTTTTTATACATTGAAATCTGCAATTGTCATGGTTTTCATCTCTTGCAGTTGTTATGGACTCTAATGTACTTTTCTGTATACTGTTTGCTCACACAAAAATGCTCTTGTATTTTCTCAATGCTTCTATTAAGAAATGTTAAAAACTAGGATTTTAATTACCTACCGGTAAATCCTATTCTTGTAGTCCGTAGAGCAGGCATGTCCAAACTGCGGCCCTCCAGCTGTTGTGAAACTACATATCCCAGCATGCCCTGACACAGTTTTGCTGTCAGAAAATGCTAAAGCTGTGTCAGGGCATGCTGGGATGTGTAGTTACTCAACACCTGGAGGGCCGCAGTATGGACATGCCTGCCGTAGAGGATACTGGGGTTCCATTTAGTACCATGGGGTATAGATGGGTCCACTAGGTGCCATGGGCACTTTAAGAATTTGATAGTGTGGGCTGGCTCCTCCCTCTATGCCCCTCCTATCAGACTCAGTCTAGGAAACTGTGCCCGAGGAGACAGACATACTTTGAGAGAAGGATAGATAAAGATAGTAGTGAGATTCCGAACCAACACACACAAAACAGAGGAAAGCTATGCTAACCCAACTTTAAACAGGAACAGCAACAGCTGAACCAACAATACTTAACCAAGTAACAGTGCAGGAAGAACAAAGCGGTTCCAGTATTAATGGTCGACCAATGAAAGGTCGACGCATGAAAATGACGACATGCGTTTTTTTACTTTTTTGGTGTCGTTTTCTGCGTAAAGTGATGAGGAATCCCAATTAGTGCACCGCATCCCCTGCATGGCTCGCTTCGCTCGCTGTGCTTCGGGCAAGGTGCCTCGCTCCAATACCGCTGCGCTCGGCACAGATTACCATTCCCAATCGTAGTCCACGTCGATCGCAAAGTATGAAAAAGTTCACCATAAGAATTTAAAAAAAAACCTCATGTCGACATTTTCATGTGTCGGCCTTTTATGCGGCGACCATTTTCATGTGTCGACCATGTGTCCACGTCGACCATGTCAATGTCGACCAATAGTGGTCGACCATAACATGGTCGACCATCCAAATTGATACCGAACGAAGCACCAGGCGGGTGCCCAGTATCCTCTACGGGCTACGAGAAAAGGATTTACCGGTAGTTAATTAAAATCTTATTTTCTCTTACGTCCTAGAGGATACTGGGGTTCCATTTAGTACCATGGGGATGTACCAAAGCTCCCAAACCAGGTGGGAGAGTGCTGAGGTTCTTGCAGAACAGATTGACCAAACTGAAGGTCCTCAGAGGCCAAAGTATCGAACTTGTAGAACTTAGCAAACGTATTCGAACCAGACCAAGTAGCCGCTCGGCAGAGCTGTAAAGCCGAGACACCCCGGGCAGCCGCCCAGGAAGAACCCACCGACCTAGTAGAGTGGGCCTGTACAGATTTTGGATCCAGCAAACTTGCCGTGGAATAAGCATGCTGGATAGTGAACCTGATCCAGCGTGCAATTGTCTGCTTTGAAGCAGGACACCTAATTTTATTGGGATCATATAGAACGAACAGCGAGTCGGATTTCCTGTGACGAGTTGTCCTCCTTATGTATACCTTCAAAGCCCTCACAACATCCAAAGACTTTGAAGTAGCGGAAGTGACGGTGATAACTGGTACCACAATAGGTTGGTTGATGTGAAACGCAGACACCACTTTCGGAAGAAATTACTGACGAGTTCTGAGTTCAGATCTGTACTCGTGAAAAATTAAATAGGGGCTCTTGTGAGACAAAGCCCCCAGCTCTGACACACGTCTTGCTGAAGCCAAGGCCAACAGTGTAACAGTCTTCCACGTAAGATATTTTATGTCTACCTCCTGTAATGGTTCAAACCAGTCCGATTGGAGGAACTGCAGCACCAAATTGAGATCCCAAGGTGCTATGGAAGTCACAAATGGAGGTTGGATGCACAAAACACCTTTCAAAAATGTCTGGACCTCAGGTAGAGAAGCCAATTGTTGTTGACAGAAAATTAACAAGGCTGAAATCTGGACTTTTATGGAGCCCAGACGTAGGCCCACATCCACATCTGCCTGCAGAAAAAGCAGGAAACGTCCCAGGTGAAATTCCATCGCAGAATAAGTTCTGCTCTCACACCAAGAGACGTATTTCTTCCAAATATGGTGGTAGTGTTTAGACGTTACCCCCTTCCTGGCTTGGATCAGAGTCAGGATAACTTTGTTAGGGATCCCTCTTCTGGCTAGAATCAGCCATTCAACTTCCATGCTGTCAAACGCAGCCGAGGTAAGTCCTGATAGATGAACGGGCCCTGTTGCAGAAGATCCTCGCGAAGAGGTAGAGGCCACGGATCTTCGAGGAGCATCTCTAGAAGGTCCGCATACCAGGACCTTCTTGGCCAGTCCAGAGCAATGAATATTGCTTGAACCTTTCCTCTTTTTATTCTTTTGAAAATTATTGGGATCAGAGGAAGTGGAGGAAACACGTACACCATCTGATAGACCCATGGAGTCTCTCGACCTGGAACAATACCGCTTGAGCTTCTTGTTGAGACGAGAGGCCATCATGTCGATTTGTGTATATCCCCACCGACATGTCAAGTACCTGAACACCTCCGGATGAAATCCCCATTCCCCCGGGTGCAGGTCATGTCTGCTGAGGAAGTCTGCTTCCCAGTTGTCTACTCCCGGAATGAAGACTGCTGACAACGCCACAGTGTTTTTTTATGCCAAGAGGAGAATTCTTGACACCTCTGACATCGCTGCTCTGCTTTTTGTTCTGCCCTGTCGGTTTATGTACGTCACTGCTGTCACATTGTCCAGAAGGGCGTTGTATATGGCCCTAAATTCCAGAATGTTGATTGGAAGAATGACTTCCTGATTTGACCACCTTCCTTGAAACTTCACCCCCTGGGTGACTGCTCCCCAACCTCTGAGTATTGCGTTCATGGTTAACAGGATCCAGTCCTGAATTTCTAACCTCCGACCCTTGACGAGGTGAGAAATCTGTAGCCAAGGAAGGGGATCCTGGCTTTTGGCGACAGTTGGATCCTCTGGTGCATGTCAAGATGCGATCCGGACCATTTGTCCAACAGATCGAGCTGGAAGGGTCTTGCATGAAACCTTCCGTATTGAAGCGCCTCGTAAAAGGCCACCATTTTCCCCAGAAGGCGAATGCATAGATGCACCTATATCCGGGTTGGCTTCAGGACATCCCGAACCATCGACTGGATTACCAATGCCTTTTCCAACGGAAGGAACACTTTCTGCGACTACGTGTCCAGTATCATTCCCAGGAATGGGAGTCTCCGTGGTGGCTCTAGGTGAGATTTCGGAAGGTTCAGAATCCACCCGTGATCCTGAAGAAGTTTGGTTGAGAGACCATTGCTGTCCAGCAACCTCTCCCTGGACGGCGCCTTTATCAGAAGATCGTCCAGGTACAGAATTATGTTTACTCCCTGCTTGCGGAGTATAAACATCATCTCTGCCATCATTTTGGTGAACACCCTCGGTGCCGTGGAGAGACCAAATGGCAGGGCCTGGAACTGGTAGTGACAGTCCTGCAGTGCAAACTGTACATAAGCCTGATGAGGCGGCCAGATCGGAATGTGAAGGTACGCATTCTTGATATCCAGAGACACTAGGAATTTCCCTTCCTCCAGACCTGAGATCACCGCTCTCAGAGACTCCATCTTGAACTTGAACACTCTTAAGAACGTGTTCAAGGACTTGAGGTTCAGAATTGGCCGTACCAACCTGTCCGGTTTCGGTAATACAAACAAGTTGGAATAGTACCTCTTGTTGTGCAGATGAGGTGGGACTGGAACAATGACTTGAGTCTGTACCAGTTTTTGGATGGCCTGCTGTAAAGTTATTCTTGCCTCTTGTGAAGCTGGTAAGCCTGATTTGAAGAATCTGTGAGGTGGGAGCTCTTGGAACTCTGTAGCCCTGGGAAATAAGAACTATGACCCAGGGATCCCAGCATGAACTTGACCAGATGTGACTGAAAAATTTTAGTAGGGCTCCCACCTGACAGTCTGCCAGGCACTGTGGTCCACCGTCATGTTGAAGGCTTTGAGGAAGCAGAGCCTGAGCTCTGTTCCTGGGCACATGCAGTTGCTGGTTTGCGTGGTTTACCTCTTACGTCTCTGGAGGCCGTAGAAGCACCTCTGCATTTTCCCTTAGACTTGGCTGTCTGAAAGGACTGTACATTTGAAGCTGAATAAGCTTTCCTGGCTGGGGGAGCTGCGGAAGGAAGATACATAGACTTACCCGCAGTAGCTTTGGAGTTCCATTTGTCTAGTTCATCTCCAAACAAGGCCTCTCCTGTGAATGGTAGGCCTTCCAAGCCCTTCCTGGAGTCCGCGTCAGCAGTCCAGTGGCGTAGCCAAAAGCCCATGCGTGCGGACACTGCCATAGCGGTGGTGCGTGCATTAAGCAAACCAATCTCTTTTGTGGCTTCCACCATAAAGTTCGCAGAGTCCTGTATATGCTGCAGGAGTAAAACAACATCTCCCCTAGACAAGGAATCTAACCTCTCAATTTGGTTACCTGACCATTTAGCAATGGCTTTTGTGATCCACGCACATGCAACAGTAGGTCTCTGGGCCAACCCAGCAGCTGTGTACAATGATTTGAGTGTAGTCTCAATTTTACGATCAGCGACAGCCTAGAGACTGATGTGTCCACTATCGGTGGATTTTCCCATTTTCCCAATCCTCCAGAGGAAAAGGAAAGGATGAGAGCAACCTTTTAGGGATTTGAAATTTCTTATCAAGTTGTTTTTGCCAGTGTGGGTACTATGAACAGTGTACTGAGACGCAGCTGTGTACTGTGTCTGGAGACGCATTCCGCCCCGGTTAGAAGCCGTGCGTCTCCGTACACTCATGCCGCCACAATGGCCGGTGACCCGCTAGCTGGGACGCCGGCTTAGTCCTCACCACTCTTCATTCTTCTGGCTCTGTTAGGGGTGGCAGCGTGCTGCGGGAATGTACGCTCGCCGTGGTGTAGCTTGCGAATAGTTCCCTCAGGAGCTCAGTGTCCTGTCAGCGGGGAACGGGACCTCTGAGGGTGGCCTCCCCTCCAAGTCCCACGAAGCAGGCAGGCTGGTGCCAACCAACCCTGCCTGAAAATAACAAACATATAAAATAAATGCAGAAAACTCTTCAGAAGCTTCCTTCAGCGTGACCAGCTCCTCCAGGCACATTTTCTAAACGGAGTCTGGTAGGAGGGGCATAGAGGGAGGAGCCAGCCCACACTATCAAATTCTTAAAGTGCCAATCGCTCCTAGTGGACCCGTCTATACCCCATGGTACTAAATGGAACCCCAATATCCTCTAGGATCATAAGAGGGGGGAAAAACCTTGCTGACCATACACAAATCAGTTCAGTGAAATGTTTAAAACAACAGAAGGCTCTCTGTCCTATTGCAGGTGCATAGGTTCAGGATGAAATGACAAGTGATAGAATCTTCATCACAAAGAAATATCTATCTAGCATATCAATGTACTGTAGTTTCATCAGCTAAGGAATTGGCCACAGTGTACTCAAGTGTTCCAATGTTTTGAGATATCAACAGGGTACAGTTAATGAGGACATGACCAATTCCAGAAGGTGTGACCATATATCCTCCCAATAAAAAAACTCCTGAAAAATACTATAAGTAGCTGGCCTGGGCCTCCACTGGGCCCCTCCAACAGGTTCAGGTAATCAGTACCTGCTCTCACACCATCGGCGCATCTGCAAGTGGGAACAATCTGGCAGTACAAGTAAAGGATATTCTTTATATTGCTACAGTAACTTGGAAGATGGAATTTTGTTTGTAAGGCATATGTTTCAGGATCCACCCTGTCTAGATCCGTCAAAGAGTCAGCGGACACAGAATCAGGCACCCCTGAGCAAATGCTGAAATAATTTGGTGGAATAAATTGGTCACTGGTTGTTATCAGTGGCTGACTGGAACCGTACTTGGACCAGACTGGAACTGAACTGAAGCAGATTGGAACCAGTTGGATACTGGACTGGACTGAAACCAACTTGATACTATACTGGACTGGAACCAACTTGACACCGGACTGGACTGGAACTGGCAGTGCAACAGATAATAGCTACTCTGGTAAGTTTAGTTTAACTGCCCAGAATTCACTTTACAGGAGCTCAGGAGGGAGAATATAACCCGTGGCGAGCGCAGCGCTCGTCCTGCTGCCGGGATCCCGCTGTCGGTATACTGACGGCAGGGTTCCCGGTGGCCGGTTTTTCATACCGATCACTGTAGAAGTGTTTGCTGGCAAGAAACATAGGGAGTTTAGCAGGTAACAGGACTCAGAGATCAATAGCTGGAGTCTGTAAACAATACTGTAGCTGCAGCTGAGAAGAACAGTAGCACCACATTCCTGCATATACCAAGCTCCGGAATGCGATGCATTCCAGAGCTTGGAGCCGGTGGGTAACGCCATCTTTATGTGGCATTACCCTATAGAAACCCATGGGCTACTCTTCGCAATTCCCACTGAGAAGGATCCCTCCCAGCACACCTGCGGCCGCCGCGTCGCTCTACGCATACGCAGAATTACTCCCGGGCCTAACTAACTAATACTAATTGCATCTCTAAGTACATACCAGAAGATTTGTACCCGATATGTGGCAGGATGTACCACATTGCGGATGCGATGCTTAGTACATCCCGACCTCTAAGTTGATATTCCTAATATTGACATGAGAATGTTGACATGGTCTTAATGTCGACAGTGCACATTTCAACATATTCATCATGTCGACATTCAGCATATGGACCCTGATGAAATGTAACTGGTCATAATGGGGAGAAGAATCTACAGTCATGCTAATGTGTAAGAAAAGTAATACAGGGTGAGGCAAATAAGAAACCTCCCAGATCTAAAAGGTTAACAAAAAAGCCATGGTAAATGCTATCCAACATTTTAGTACATAATCTAAAAGTGCATGGAATAGAGTTTATTTTCCATTGGTTGTGAATATGATATTGTCATTTCTCTGCGTATGGTTCTTGGTCGATGCATGTAGACCTCAGCTTTCAGATAACCCCATTAGCTGTGTAGAAGGATGTTTTCCGCCCAGTACCGAAAATTCTGCGTAACGTAGGCAGACAAATGAAAGTGAGCTTCGCCATGAAATTGCAGCGATAATGCCAGAAGCGACACGCCGAGTGATGCGAAACTTCAGAAATCAACTATGGGGTATATTCAATAAGAGTCGGGTACATTCCGACATGCAGTTGTCGGAATGGACCCGACAACCGCTATTCAATGGATGGCCAAATCCGACTGTCGGATTTGGCCGTACCTGGCGTCCTGTCCTGCTGCTGTCAGCGGCTGCCAGCAGCGGCGGGGGGAGCTGGGCTGCTGCGGGCGGCGGGGGGATCTGGGCGGCTGCGTGCGGCGGTGGGAGCTTCCAGCGGCGCCCGGCAGAGGGTGAGGTATGCGGCGGTGGGGGGAGCTGGATGGCTGCGGGGGGAGCTGGGCAGCTGCGTGTGGCGGGGGGAGCTTCCGGCGGCGGGCGGCGGAGACGCTGCAGGGAGAGAGGTGCCTGGCCGGGGACGGCCATCAATGTACCTCTCATCCCTGATCCCCGTAGCCCGCCGCACTGCTCCCCGTCTCCTCACCTCAATCCGACTTGTTTTCAAGTCGGATTGAGTTTGCCGGAAACCGGGCTACAACCCGTCGGGTTTGGCCCCGCTTCCGACAATGCATGCTGATCGGCGACAACATTCCAACAAATCGGGTTTCCCGATAGCATTCCAACAAGTCAGGTTTCTCGACTTGTCGGAATAAACGGGGCCCTAATGAATAGGTCGGAACCCCTTCCGATTTAAAACTGTCAGAAGCTGCCGTCTTTCTGACAAGACGGCAGCTTCCGACAGTTGTTGAATATACCCCTACAAATGTGTATCACGAATGAAGGCCACCATCTGGACGACGTCATATTCAAAATCATTTGAAAATAAACTGTATTTCAGGCACTTTAAGATGTACTAAGGTGGTATCTAATTAGCGCAGCTAATTGATTCGCCGGGGGCTAGCTAATTAGCCCTGATAAGTCAAAGCTTATCCATGATGTCAGCACTTAAGTAGCATAATCTGCGATAAGTGCCCCCTAAACCAGCGATAAGAAAAAAACATAGGTCCACGGCTGTATATCCACTGAGCTGAGACCTTCCTCCTCTTCGTATGCCGAAGTAGAATTTATTGAGCTTTTATCCTCCGATGAATCCTCATCTGAAACATGTGTAGCCTGTCAGGATGAAGAATTACTTACGACTGGCTTATCTGTTTCTTTTAAGAGGCTGCTGCTTGAAATGATAAACCGCAAGCTGCATGTAAGGGTTAATCGTGTAACCTATCCCTGGTATAGGAGTTGGAGGAATTATCCGTTCAGCTATACTTGATAATGTCTGTGTAAACATAGCCCAAGGTGGATCAACCTGCACTTGAATCTGCCTTGTATTTTTCAAGAAACCCTGGTGAAAGCTAAAACAATTTGCACACAAACCATCCTGAACCAGATCCTGAGAGGTTAACACAGCTTTGCAAGACAAACATGATATGAGTGTTGGTGTTGCTGTGAGTGTATCTTCTTCACCCTTGCCGCTCTTATACATGATAAATAATCAACACATCCACAGTGTACTACACAATTTGTGACTGTATTCACTTTAAGCTTTTTAAAGTGACCTACAATCCGACCCTACCCATGCACCAGCATTGAGGATCAGAATAGAAAAAAATGACAGAATATATAGTAAAGTCAGCAATCACACTAGCAGTAAGTCACGCTATACATTAGTACAATAAGCAATATGAGCACATCATCCACTACAACTACATTTCAAGTATGTAGGAGAACATATTACTAAATCATGATTAAACAAATCTACCGTATTCAGACGCATAGCAAAAGAAACAACAGTAATAGTATACAAACTGATATGCAATAGGCACTTATCTAACTATTCATACTGAAAAAGGTAGACAGAGACTCATACCTCCCAGCATTACCCTCTCCAGGAGGGACAGAATGCTCTGCTTCTGGACTTTTCTCCTAATGTATGATTGCTGGCACCTGTATTGAACAGGTTAATGGATAAGAAGGGTGTTTCTGCACAGGTGATGGCAATCAGAAATTAAGAGGGAAGTCTAGGAGCAGAGCATTCTGTCCCTCCTGGAGAGGGTCATGTTGGGAGGTATGGAGACTTGGTGCTGTATTACCCGTACTCAGTAGAGTGGGATACAGGGAGACTCGCCTCGCTTCCAGGACTGATCAATACGTTTGCGAACGCTGAGTGGATCCAGGCGCTACTAGTGTACACTGCCACTCCATGAACCTATAGTGAACACAGACACTCAGCAAACACAGACGCACCAATCACACAGCTGCCTATGCCGCGACTGGGTCCCCTTCGTGTACAGCGTCTGAGACGGAAGCTGGAAACAGTTCATGGCCGGAGACTCGGAGGAAACTGGTCATGAACCGGGGGGAGGGTGGACCAGGAAAGCGTCTGACTCCCCACTGCTGACATCAACCCTAGGGATTGCGGTCTCATACAATTCCTGGAGCCTCTGCTCCCTAAGGCCTAGCGCTGGTGCACCCGAGGTGGTAGCCACGTCAGCGACTGTTTTGTAGTCTCCTCCCAAAACAGTACGGCTGTGTCCGTATTCCCCTTCTAAGCGGAACTGATGACTTACCTTCTCCCCGTGCTCCGGGCCACAGCCTGTTAACGTCTGCTAGACCTGCTATTATATCCGACACAGACGCCCGCCGAAACAGCACTGTACTCATGGGTAAGCATTGTCGCGACCTGGCGGGGAGTTGTTGGAGTGATTCTAAGGTACGTATAAGATGCTTTTTAGAAAGATCACTCAAGAAAAAATAGTAAGACTATAAAAATAAAATAAGAAAGCTTAGGGCTGATAAAAACCAGCAGCCCTCTAACCATGATCCGGCTCCTGCCGCACCAAACAAAAAACTGGATTTGCCTGAGCCAGGAGGCGGGGATATATGGACGGGCCCATTGCAAGCTGGGAGGCCGAAAAGCTTTGACCGACTGGTGCAAATCAGCTGTCGTTTCATCATATCCCAATGTTTTCCTGTGGATGGATAACGTGTGGACCCTGCAGGAGAAATGGGTGTTTTCACAGAACCTAATCGGATAGGGGTGATTAAAAAAGGTGAAAACACCCGTTTTCCACTGCCACGGCTCTATCGCTGGTAACTGGATACACCCCTAACATTTTGAATTGCATTTACAATGCCTTTTTTAGTAAACCTTTAAAATCAAGGCGGTTTGTTTGCCTCACACTGGGCGGGATGTACTAAAGGAAAAATGCTGTAAAACCCACAAAAACGGGGGTTTTACCGCATTTTCAAATGTACTAAGACCCCACCGCCGGTTTTTCGCCGTCCAGGGTGTCGCCATCTCTGGATGGCGATACCCTATAGAAGCCTATGGGCTTCTTATCGCCAACCGCCGCAACCCACCGCCTCCGCCGAAGACCCCCCTTCCCCCGGCATACCTTCCTCCAGGCAGCCCTGGGCCCGGAAGGTAATCTCCTCCTCCCCCTAGCAACGCAGCCGGAGGTCCTTCCGGCTGCAGGGGGGAGAAGGAGGCGCCGGGGACAGCCTGCTGCTGCATGCGGGCACTGTAGAGACCCCTGGGAGGTGACGGAGACCCCCCCGCAGACCACCTCACAGGTATCGCGGTGGGCCTCCATCAGCGCATTGCGATATTGATCGCATATGTTAGTACATATGCGATCAACATCCCTGCAATGCGCGTCGATGTATCTTAATACATCCTGCCCAAAGTATAAGAAAATTAAACAAGTATTTTCTTAAGAGAGCAGGTGTGGTACCAAATATGTGGTTCTTCCAGGATGGTTATTTCTTATGAGATCAGCCAGCTAGTATATACAACCTGTTGTGTGTTATAGAAAGTGGTGACTGCTGGCTGGAATGAGGGAGGTGATTGGAGGCTGCAGGACACGGCGAGGTGTGCGGGGAGGAGCTGCTGGGAATGGGATGGGATGAAGGAGCTGAGTGTATGCAGCCGGCACAGGCACAACATGGGCAGGGTGTTAAGGACAGGGAGCCTCTTACTATCTTGGAACCGGCCACACTGGGAACCTGTAGTAGGCATGCCTTCCACCAAAAGAAGCCGGGGAGCAGGCACCGTGTGCTGATGATGCTATTTGCAGACCAGCTCGGTATTGGGCAGAAGTCACAGCGAGCCCGCACGCTCCTATCCCGCTTAGTAGTATCACCTGCTGGGACAACACTTCCTACGGCTCACTGCTTGGTGTCACGACAGAGGCACATACTGCGACAACTGTCAGCACAGGGCGACAGCTGGTCTCTATATCGGACTCCTGCTGCTGGGGAACCCTGGTCAGCGTCCATGCCCCACTGGCCCAGGGTGTGAGAGAGACCCCGCCGCCAGGACAGCTGTGACTAGTGACCCGCAGCGGCGCGGAGAGCTGACCCCCGGGTACCTGAGTTCCCGGCTGCGATGGGCTCGGCACATGATCTCTCCCAGCTGCGGAGCCTGTTCGCCGCCTGTGATGTGAATGGCTCCGGGCTGGTTGAGCTGGAGGACTTCGCCGCCGTGTGCAGGGATGTGGGCGTACAGCCCCGTCTGGTGCGGCCGCTGTTCCGCAGGCTCGATGTGGATCAGGACGGAATCATCGACTTCGTGGACTTCTCTGCCCGCTTCGAGGAGGTGTCCGAAGCCCTGAACCTGGCAGCATACCGGCCCCCTGAGCCGCCTGCTGGCTGGAAGGAGGTGGAGGGCAGGCTGGGGGGAGAGACCGAGCATCTGACCAGGTACATAGCATCCTCCTAACCGGGGCTGTGCTGCTACCCCTGTGCACAGGAACATGGGGCCACACACCTCTCACCTGCTGCTGCTATCCCGGTCACTCTCACTGCAGATTGTCAGTATATACCCCTTCTGTGTCACCCCTGTCTGTCTACCCCTCCCCTTTAGAATGTAAGTTCTTACGAGCAGGTCCCTCTTCCCTCATGTGCTTATAATTTTTCTTATTTTAATAATCTTCAACTGCTCCAAATCCAGCAGTCTTCTGCCACCTGATACTTATTCCAGTGTCATCTGCTGATGTAGCTATGTTTATGTACCCTGTACTTGTCCTATATTGTCCTCAACTATAAGTCGCTATTTTCCTGTTTTAATTATTGGTTTATGTACTCTTTAATTGGGCGATGCGGAACCCTTGTGGCGCCATATAAATAAAATAAAAAAATTATATATATATATATATATATATATATATATATATATATATATATATTTATTATTATTATTTTTAAATATAGTGGACATGAATGCATGCAGCCCTTCAGTGAGCCCTCTCCATGTCACTGGTGTGGCAGTATGCTAGCAGTCACCATAAACGTGTTTAGTGATGCTGAAAATAAAATATTTTGTTATCATGAATTAGGCCGGAGATTTGTGCGTTTGTGTACAAGAGCCATGCTTTCCAGTTGTCTGTAATGGCCAATGACAGTCCCAGGTTATATTCATGTACTCCTTATTTCTCCCTGTGCCTAAATACTTTTACCCTGCTTTGTATTTTCGCTTGGTAAAGTGGTGTCAATGTGTGGTGCCTCTTACATAAAAGTTGAGAATAATAATATAATACTGACCAATTGCACATTAAGAAGGAGGTTCAAAGGGGTCTATTCGTAAAGAAACCAAAATGCAAATGGTTAATTATGCATCGGTTTGTGTATAGCCGGGATAAGTAGCAAATCATCTCTGCCGCGGTGTCCAGGGCTCCAGCGACGCTGTGTCCTAATGCGGTCCCCTCCTGCAATGTGCGGAGTCAGCCGGTGGGTCCTTGCGCATGCGCCACCTGTTGATCTCCCGGCAGGCCGTAGTGGAAGGCCATGGGGCGGAGCTAGCACCGGGTAGACGTCGGGGAAGCATTGTGCTTCCCTGCAGTTAACGCACCGCAGTTCAGGTTACGACATCCTGAGATGGCAAACCTGAACTCCATGGAGAAGCGGAAGCTGAGCTTTCCGCACCTTCATGAATCGTACTCGCCATACTAAAGTATGGTGATGCGATTCAGGCACGGAGTGGGGGTGCCGCTTGAGTAACCTGCTCTGTAAATTGCGGTAAGCAGAGAAAAGCCCTGTTTAGCGCAAAACAGGGCTTTTCTCTGCTTTATGAATAGACCCCAAAGTGTGAGGTTCCCATGTGTGCACATAGCAGGTTACAACTGTAGGAAAAGCATACTAGTAGCAAACAAAAACAAGAGACACATTCCTGCCAGGTAACCTGTGTTTTATTAGTTCAGACCAGAACCTTGCCACTAGTAGAATCCCCACCTAAAGTGGGCCATACATCTAGGGCCCGAATCCCTGTTCTGTCGACCTGATCTGCCAATTGGCAGACTCTGATGACCTGCAATCCACTGGGGGATTGGCAAAATACAGCGCGTTAAAAATCCCTGATTTGATCATATTTGGGTCAGAATCAGTGAATCGAGGTTTTCTGACATTGGGAGAACTGGGAATTGCTTAGATACTTCCCTGATTTATGGGCCCTTTAAGATGTCTATTTATGTATGTTACATGTAGTTCTCACCACCTTCTAGTAGTCTCTTATAAGTTATATATTGATAACCCGTAGTGTGAATGCAAGAAACTACTGCACCTCCTGATCCGGTACAGGTAACAGGTGACGCTTTGGGTATTGTAACACTCCAAGGACCACAGAGACTGTGGCCGGGATGTAATGAAGTCCGTGTTCAGTGGCTGTGCGGGATGGACATAATGTAGACTTCAGCAGCCAGTTAGTCAGATGTTAGAGCCAGCAGGAGCTATTAAGAAGACAGGGAACATGTTAATCTACTGACATGAACAGTTCTGATAAGTCATGCATTGGCTGTAAGCTTTCAGCATTATTGGCTACCTGAGACTATTATAGCCTTGGCTGGAAGAATACCTTTAATGGCTTTTTCACACAAGGAGTTGTCATACGCTTTATGGGCTCATATAGTTATCATCCTCTACTTTATGCATTGGAACAATAAACCTCCTGCACAATACAATAAAATTCCTGTTGTCATAGGGAGGGCTAGATTTACTGACCTTGGAGGTGAAGTTATGGCTTCTCTATGACAAGAAATGTGACCTCCTCCTCAAAGTGCTGTACCATAGGTTTTAGTTGTAAGAAGTTTGTATACTGTAGATGTTACGGTATCCGTTCACATGGTCGACCATGTTATGGTCGACAGTCATTAGGTCGACCACTATTGGTCGACATTGACATGGACACATGGTCGACACATGAAAAGGTCGACATGAGTTTTTTAACTTTTTTTTCTTTTGGGGAACTTTTCCATACTTTACGATCCATGTGGACTACGATTGGAATGGTAATCTGTGCCGAGCGAAGCGGTAGCGGAGCGAAGGCACCATGCCCGAAGCATGGCAAGCGAAGCGGTGCACTAATTGGGGTTCCCAGTCACTTTACGAAAAAAACGACACCCAAAAAAAGGAAAAAAACTCATGTCGACCTTTTCATGTGTCGACCATGTGTCCATGTCGACCAATAGTGGTCGACCTAATGACTGTCGACCATAACATGGTCGACCATTCATACCGGAACCAGATGTCACAGGCATTGTCCTAGTCACCCAGTTAAGTATCTGTATTTGTAGATGACGTTAGTCAATATTTACTATCAGGGCACTGTCTGCGGATGTGTTCACCGGAAAAATGTTTTGTGTTAAATTATACATTGGAAATCTCTTGCACTCTAAAGGTGCATACACACAGTGCGATGTGTTCTTACGATTTGGACTATATAGTGAAAATCAGAAGAAAAGTTAGCACATATCGCACCGTGTGTACACAGCTTGTGATACTGATGCACTCTCCTGCGGGGTCGGTATCGCAAAATAAAATAGACTGTGCAGGCAAGGCAGTTTTGACTATATTGTGTACAATCTAGCTTCTAGTATAGTCAAAATTGTATATAGTCAAAATCGCAAGTAAATATAGTAAAAATAGGTGGTTCTGGGCTCCGGGGAGTTCAAGGGCAATCACATAGTCAAAATCTCACCGTGTCATATTTATGAAAGCTTTTATTTACTTTGCAAGAAATGTCCATAACAAAAAGGTGTTATATCTTGGATGTAACAAGGAGACAAACGCTTAAGGATTTGCCAATATCTGATACGTGGAGCGTTCTGGAGTTTGGCCATGGCAGCCATCGCCATCTACAGATGGTTTTAACCCATAGCAGCCTACTTTTTTTTTTGCAAAATTTACCGGTGTCGGTAAATGTCCCTTTTACCCCAACCAGCATATAACACGGGTTATTGCACAGGGACGCGCATAACACGTGCTGTTGGCTAGTGTTAAAGGGGCGATTTGGAATAATTCGTGTCGACTGACCTGATATTCCAACTCGGGTAGCTTGCAGGGTTGAACACTGCTTCAACCCGGCAAGCTGTGCTGTGTAAACGGAAGCCGGGTCGATGTGCGTCACCAACCCGTCAATATGCCGGGATGGTGCCTGCAGTAGGAAAGGGGGATGACGCAGGTCGCAGCCGGGTAGCACCCGTGTCAGTCTCTCAGATGCAACACGCGTTTTTAGGTATAAGACTAATCGTTTTGTTAAACCCAGGTAATTTCACTGACATTCAGTAACAAATACTGCAGCAGGCCAATTTCTGCTGAATGAAGTCATTCAGGGTAACAGTACCTTGGATACCTAAAACGTACGGTCCCAGTGGAACATCTAATCTGAAACTATTAGGTGTCAATTAGGGCAAATGGTAAATCTGGTTGCACAATGACAATTTACTGTCTGGGCAGGATGTACTAATGGACATCGCTGCCCAGCGCCACAATGCTAATCGCATATGTACTTACATATGCGATTAGCATTGCAGAGGACAGCTCTTCCAATAAGAGCTCTCCTCCGCGATCCCCAGCAGGATTCGGCCCCGGGAGTCAGTCTGCGCATGCGCAGGATTGCGGGTGCGAGGTATGCTGGTAGGGATCCGATTTATATACCTCACACAGCGCTGCAGAAAGAAGCCCATAGGCTTTTATGGGGTATCGCCAGCAAAAGCTGTTGAACCCCGCTGCGGCACTGACCTGCCGGACGGGGGTTAGTACATTAGGAAAATGCGGTAAACGGGAGTTTACCGCATTTTCCGTTTAGTACATCCCGCCCTCTGTGCTGCCTCTACTCCACTCTGGTTACTTCCTCTCATTCCCGCCTCCAAGATTTCTCCTGCTCTGCTCCCTCTCTGGAACTCCTTCCTTTGCCAAATCAGACTTGCAGCCAGTCTCGCCAGCTTCCACTGCTCACTGAAAACTCGCATTCATCTGTGCTTATTATCCTTCCCCCCGCACCCCCCCTCCCCAATGACTGAAGTGGAAATTTAGAAGTGTGGGTATGGAAATAGCAGGTGGGCTTTACTTAGGCATGCGCAAATCCTGGGCTCCCTGATATATCCATATCCTCACTTCAAAATAATGACACAGTGACCTGGGCCTAATGCCCAGGGTCACTTACCAGGGGCACAAACGGTCTGCCCACTTAACATGCACCACAGGCCTGAGGTCTGACAAATCCCATGAACCTAGTGCCTGAAAACCCTGGTGATATAGGGAGAGTTAAATAAGTGAAGGAGGACGAAGCGGTCTACCATGGCGCTGGGATCACTCTCCAGTCCTCAGCTTCTTGCTTCAGCTGCTGGCCCGTCCTGGCAAGCGCACCTACTCTTCTTTCTTCTGCCTTTGCATCTTCCATGGCCAGCTCTTCCTTCATCTTTTTCTTCCTTAATAGCATAGCACCCATAACCCATCACAGCACCCCTTTCGACTCATCCCACATGACACCATACCTATCCTCACAGAACATCACATCCACCCAGCACCATTCCCTTACCCTCAGAGTCCTCCTCATGATTTTGGTGCCGGCTGTACAATTAGGGGCCGTGATTAGCTAGCAGGTGACCCCAAATTTCAAATGTCACCGGTTGCCCCTTTTTGGCTGCAGGTCCGCATGCTATGATTGGATGGTGCTAAATTTAAACAGATGCTCGCATCTGCATGTTGACCAGCGCTGTGACAGTTTTTGTCGGCCGGTGAAGTGGAGACGGTTCGCTCAAACAGCCTGCTCTCTACCATACTCACCCACGGGCTGCAGTGTCCCACAGGTGGGAAAAGTGGTAGTGTAGCACTCACCGCCAGTGAATAGATGTTATGCTCATGTGCTCGGCTTCTATTCACAGAGCAGGGAGAGCTTGGGCTAGCCCAGCATGTCCACAAGTGCTGGTCACACTCCAAGGGTGACCAACTAAAAAGTGTCGTGATGCCATGCCCCCTTCCCTTATCAAATGCATATGCGACTTTGTGCACGCATAAGTGCCCTATTTCACAGAATGTGCCCTGTCCACTGTTCACCCTAGTGTGAACACTAGAGCACTACCTCCTTCTAAATCTTCAATGTTTCATCCCCTGGCCTTCTCTTCTCCCTTGTTCATCTTCCTGTTATTATAGGCGCATGATGATGATGATGATGATGATGATGATGATGATTATTATTAACCTCTTAGCATGTAAGCTCTTATGAGCAGGTCCCTTCCTCATCACGTTCATCCCCGGCACTATCCTTTCTTCCAGTTCACCTTGTCTCTTCTCTCCTAGGGCCTAATTCAGATCTGATCGCTGGGCTGCATTTTTTGCTGCTTGCGATCAGATAGTCGCCGCCTACATGGGGAGTGTATTTTTGCTGTGCAAGTGTGGAAACGCATGTGTAGCACAGCTGCACAAACTGATTTTGTGCAGTCTCTGCTCAGCCCAGGTCTTTCTTCCTGTGCTATTGAATCCCGCTGATCAGGGCCAGAGCTGACGTCAGACACCCTCCCTGAAAATGTTTGAGCTGGCCTGCGTTTTTCCGGGCACTCCCTGAAAATGGTCAGTTGCCACCCACAAATGGCCTCTTCCTGTCAATCACCTTGCGAACGCCCGCGCGAATGGATCCTTCACACCATTCTGTAACTGACCGGCGAAGGCCGTTGTAGCCGTCCGACATGCCTGCGCATTGCGGTGCATGCCAACTTCGGATCTGATCACCCGCTGTGCGAAAACACACAGCAGCGATCAGATCTGAATCAGGCTCCTAGTCCCCTTCTGCAACTCTGATTCTGCCCTTCATTGTATAAAGTCTTATTGGGACTTCCCCTCCCTGTGACTTGCCACTACTTACCTGTCAAGATATAAGGAGTTACCCAAAATTCGCTTCCTTTCCACAGCTTTCTTGGTGTGTTGGTTACTTGTTCTTTTCTCTGACGTCCTAGTGGATGCTGGGAACTCCGAAAGGACCATGGGGAATAGCGGCTCCGCAGGAGACTGGGCACAACTAAAGAAAGCTTTTAGGTCACCTGGTGTGCACTGGCTCCTCCCACTATGACCCTCCTCCAAGCCTCAGTTAGATTTTGTGCCCGGCCGAGGTTGGATGCACACTAGGGGCTCTCCTGAGCTTCTAAAAAGAAAGTATATAATTAGGTTTTTTATTTTACAGTGAGACCTGCTGGCAACAGGCTCACTGCAGCGAGGGACTAAGGGGAGAAGAAGCGAACCTACCTGCTTGCAGCTAGCTTGGGCTTCTTAGGCTACTGGACACCATTAGCTCCAGAGGGATCGACCGCATGGAACTGGCCTTGGTGTTCGGTCCCGGAGCCGCGCCGCCGTCCCCCTTACAGAGCCAGAAGCAAGAAGAGGTCCGGAAAATCGGCGGCAGAAGACATCAGTCTTCACCAAGGTAGCGCACAGCACTGCAGCTGTGCGCCATTGCTCCTCATACACACTTCACACTCCGGTCACTGAGGGTGCAGGGCGCTAGGGGGGGGTGCCCTGAGCAGCAATAAAAACACCTTGGCTGGCAAAAATACCACAATATATAGCCCCAGAGGCTATATATGTGATAATTACCCCTGCCAGAATCCATAAAAAAGCGGGAGAAAAGTCCGCGAAAAAGGGGCGGAGCTATCTCCTTCAGCACACTGGCGCCATTTCTCCCTCACAGCTCCGCTGGAAGGAAGCTCCCTGGCTCTCCCCTGCAGTCTACACTACAGAAAAGGGTAAAAAAGAGAGGGGGGGCACTAAATTTAGGCGCAGTATATATAACAGCAGCTATAGGGGACATAATTCAGTTAGTCCCTGCATTATATAGCGCTCTGGTGTGTGCTAGCATACTCTCTCTCTGTCTCCCCAAAGGGCTTTTGTGGGTCCTGTCCTCTGTTAGAGCATTCCCTGTGTGTGTGCGGTGTGTCGGTACGGCTGTGTCGACATGTTTGATGAGGATAATGATGTGGAGGCGGAGCAGATGCCTATAGAAGGGATGTCACCCCCTGCGGGGCAGACACCTGAGTGGATGGACTTATGGAAGGAATTGCGTGCACGTGTCGACTCCTTACACAAAAAATTTGACGACATGCCAAATGCGGGACAGCCGGCTTCTCAGCTCGTGCCTGTCCAGTCGTCTCAAGGGCCATCGGGGGCTCTAAAACGCCCGCTACCTCAGATGGCAGACGCGGATGTCGACACGGATACTGACACCAGTGTCGACGACGATGAGTCTAGTCTAATGTCCACTAAGGCCATTCGTTGCATGATTGAAGCAATGAAAGAGGTGTTACAAATTTCTGATATAAACCCAGGTACCACTAAAAAGGGTATTATGTTTGGGGAGAAAAAACTACCCGTAGTTTTTCCCCCATCAGAAGAATTAAATGAAGTGTGTGAAGAAGCGTGGGCTTTCCCTGATAAAAGATTGGTAATCTCTAAGAAGTTACTAATGGCGTTCCCATTCCCGCCAGAGGATAGGTCACGTTGGGAGACACCCACTAGGGTGGATAAAGCGCTCACACGTTTGTCTAAAAAGGTGGCACTACCGTCTCCGGATACGGCCGCCCTCAAGGAACCTGCTGATAGAAAGCAGGAGGCGATCCTGAAGTCTGTATATACACACTCAGGCATTATACTTAGACCAGCTATTGCGTCAGCATGGATGTGCAGTGCTGCCGCTGCGTGGTCAGATTCCCTGTCAGAAAATATTGACACCCTAGACAGGGACACTATTCTGCTAACCATAGAGCATATAAAAGACTCAGTCTTATACATGAGAGATGCACAGAGGGAGATCTGCCGGCTGGCATCTAAAATAAGTGCATTGTCCATTTCTGCTAGGAGAGGCTTATGGACTCGCCAGTGGACAGGGGATGCAGATTCAAAAAGGCACATGGAAGTTTTGCCTTATAAAGGTGAGGAGTTATTTGGGGATGGTCTCTCGGACCTAGTTTCCACAGCAACTGCTGGGAAGTCAGCATTTTTACCCCATGTTCCCTCACAGCCAAAAAAGGCGCCGTTTTATCAGGTACAGTCCTTTCGGACTCAGAAAAACAGGCGTGGAAAAGGCGGGTCCTTTCTGTCCAGAGGCAGAGGTAGGGGAAAAAGGCTGCAACAAACAGCAGGTTCCCAGGAGCAAAAGTCCTCTCCCGCTTCTTCCAAGTCCGCCGCATGACGGTGGGGCTCCACAGGCGGAGCCAGGTACGGTGGGGGGCCGCCTCAAAAATTTCAGCGATCAGCGGGCTCGCTCACAGGTGGATCCCTGGATCCTGCAAATAGTATCTCAAAGGTACAAACTGGAATTCAAGGCGTCTCCACCCCACCGGTTCCTAAAATCTGCCTTGCCGATTACTCCTTCAGACAGGGAGGCGGTGCTAGCGGCAATTCAGAAGCTGTATTCCCAGCAGGTGATAATCAAGGTGCCCCTACTTCAACAAGGACGGGGTTACTATTCCACACTGTTTGTGGTACCGAAACCGGACGGTTCGATGAGACCCATTTTAAATTTGAAATCCTTGAACACATACATAAAAAAATTCAAGTTCAAGATGGAATCGCTCAGGGCGGTTATTGCAAGCCTGGACGAGGGGGATTACATGGTATCCCTGGACATCAAGGATGCTTACCTGCATGTCCCCATTTACTATCCTCACCAGGAGTACCTCAGATTTGTGGTACAGGATTGCCATTACCAATTCCAGACGCTGCCGTTTGGATTCTCCACGGCACCGAGGGTGTTTACCAAGGTAATGGCGGAAATGATGATACTCCTTCGAAGAAAGGGAGTTTTAATTATCCCGTACTTGGACGATCTCCTAATAAAGGCGAGGTCCAAGGAGCAGTTGTTGGTGGGAGTAGCACTATCTCAGGAGGTGCTACACCAGCACGGTTGGATTCTGAATATTCCAAAATCACAGCTGGTTCCGACGACACGTCTACTGTTCCTGGGTATGATTCTGGATACAGTCCAGAAAAAAGTGTTTCTCCCGGAGGAGAAAGCCAAGGAGCTGTCATCTCTAGTCAGAGACCTCCTGAAACCAAAACAGGTATCGGTGCATCACTGCACGCGGGTCCTGGGAAAGATGGTGGCTTCTTACGAAGCAATTCCTTTCGGCAGGTTCCATGCCAGAATCTTTCAGTGGGACCTGTTGGACCAATGGTCCGGATCGCATCTTCAGATGCATCGCCTAATAACCCTGTCTCCAAGAACCAGGGTGTCTCTGCTGTGGTGGCTGCAGAGTGCTCATCTTCTAGAGGGCCGCAGATTCGGCATACAGGACTGGGTCCTGGTGACCACGGATGCCAGCCTTCGAGGCTGGGGGGCAGTCACACAGGGAAGAAACTTCCAAGGACTATGGTCGAGTCAGGAGACTTCCCTACACATAAATATTCTGGAACTAAGGGCCATTTACAATGCCCTAAGTCAGGCAAAATCCCTGCTTCTACACCAGCCGGTACTGATCCAGTCAGACAACATCACGGCAGTCGCCCATGTAAATCGACAGGGCGGCACAAGAAGCAGGATGGCAATGGCAGAAGCCACAAGGATTCTCCGATGGGCGGAAAATCACGTACTAGCACTGTCAGCAGTGTTCATTCCGGGAGTGGACAACTGGGAAGCAGACTTTCTCAGCAGGCACGACCTCCACCCGGGAGAGTGGGGACTTCATCCAGAAGTCTTCACGCTGATTGTAAATCGATGGGAACGGCCACAGGTTGACATGATGGCGTCCCGCCTAAACAAAAAACTAGAGAGATATTGCGCCAGGTCAAGGGACCCTCAGGCGATAGCTGTGGACGCTCTAGTGACACCGTGGGTGTACCAGTCAGTTTATGTGTTCCCTCCTCTGCCTCTCATACCAAGGGTACTGAGAATAATAAGAAAACGAGGAGTAAGAACAATACTCGTGGTTCCGGATTGGCCAAGACGAGCGTGGTACCCGGAACTTCAAGAGATGATCTCAGAGGACCCATGGCCTCTGCCGCTCAGACAGGACCTGCTGCAGCAGGGGCCCTGTCTGTTCCAAGACTTACCGCGGCTGCGTTTGACGGCATGGCGGTTGAACGCCGGATCCTGAAGGAAAAGGGCATTCCGGAGGAAGTCATTCCTACGCTGATTAAAGCCAGGAAAGATGTAACTGCAAAGCATTATCACCGCATATGGCGGAAATGTGTTGCTTGGTGTGAGGCCAAAAAGGCCCCAACAGAGGAATTTCAACTAGGTCGATTTCTGCATTCCTACAAGCAGGAGTGACTATGGGCCTGAAATTAGGCTCCATTAAGGTACAGATCTCGGCTCTGTCGATTTTCTTCCAGACAGAACTAGCTTCACTACCTGAAGTTCAGACGTTTGTGAAAGGAGTGCTGCATATTCAGCCCCCGTTTGTGCCTCCAGTGGCACCTTGGGATCTCAACGTGGTGTTGTTTCTTAAAATCACATTGGTTTGAGCCACTTAAAACCGTGGATCTAAAATATCTCACGTGGAAAGTGGTCATGTTATTGGCCTTGGCTTCAGCCAGGCGTGTGTCAGAATTGGCAGCTTTGTAATGTAAAAGCCCTTATCTGATTTTCCATATGGATAGGGTGGAATTGAGGACTCGTCCCCAGTTTCTCCCTAAGGTGGTATCAGCTTTTCACTTGAACCAACCTATTGTGGTGCCTGCGGCTACTAGGGACTTGGAGGATTCCAAGTTACTGGACGTAGTCAGGGCCTTGAAAATTTATGTTTCCAGGACGGCTAGAGTCAGGAAAACTGACTCGCTATTTATCCTGTATGCACCCAACAAACTGGGTGCTCCTGCTTCTAAGCAGACTATTGCTCGCTGGATTTGTAGCACAATTCAGCTGGCGCATTCTGCGGCTGGACTGCCGCATCCTAAATCCGTAAAAGCCCATTCCACAAGGAAGGTGGGCTCATCTTGGGCGGCTGCCCGAGGGGTCTCGGCTTTACAACTTTGCCGAGCTGCTACTTGGTCAGGGGCAAACACGTTTGCAAAATTCTACAAATTTGATACCCTGGCTGAGGAGGACCTTGAGTTCTCTCATTCGGTGCTGCAGAGTCATCCGCACTCTCCCGCCCGTTTGGGAGCTTTGATATAATCCCCATGGTCCTTTCGGAGTTCCCAGCATCCACTAGGACGTCAGAGAAAATAAGATTTTACTCACCGGTAAATCTATTTCTCGTAGTCCGTAGTGGATGCTGGGCGCCCATCCCAAGTGCGGATTGTCTGCAATACTTGTACATAGTTATTGTTAACTAAAGGGTTATTGTTGAGCCATCTGTTGAGAGGCTCAGTTGTTTTCATACTGTTAAACTGGGTATAGTATCACGAGTTATACGGTGTGATTGGTGTGGCTGGTAGGAGTCTTACCCGGGATTCAAAATCCTTCCTTATTATGTCAGCTCGTCCGGGCACAGTGTCCTAACTGAGGCTTGGAGGAGGGTCATAGTGGGAGGAGCCAGTGCACACCAGGTGACCTAAAAGCTTTCTTTAGTTGTGCCCAGTCTCCTGCGGTGCCGCTATTCCCCATGGTCCTTTCGGAGTTCCCAGCATCCACTACGGACTACGAGAAATAGATTTACCGGTGAGAGAAATCTTACTTTTTGTTCCAAGGAAATGTAAATTTACTGTACCTGTGATATAGCTTGTATACTGTATCTATTACATGCATATTCTCTATACGGTGCCATAACCACTTAACTGTCAATGTCCCCCCCCCCCCCCCCCCAAAAAAAAAGCGCTCAGAAATTGTCGTCTTTTTTTCTTTAGTAAGTGAATTAGGTGTAGAACGTGTATTTAACCTTATCCAAAATGATCTTTGTTAAAAAATAAATAAATAATATTTGTAAAAAAATATATAGTTTTTTTTCACAAACATTGGTCGACACCATTGGAACACTGTACGCATCGCGACCATCGTGACATTCATTGGGACAGCCTGGATAGCTGCCAGGTACACAGTGGGGATTGAGGGGGTTACTTTACACTTCCTCAGCGGCCGCTATTGTCTGCAGCTTGCTGGGTGGGGGGTTCCTGCCGTTCCACCGCAAACACACTTTCTTTCTGGCGGCGACCAGGTCAGATAAAGCACTTGCTAGTGTGGTCGTGTCTGATGCGACCATGCCAGGCACATGGTTAAAAATCTAAAGATAATAATAGTGTGTAGTTATCTTTGGAATACTTGTTGGATATCATGTGTATGGCCAAAATTGACAGATTTGGCATTTTTAAAACTATGTATGACCATGTTAAGACTGCTTTCAACAAGATGTATTATACCTGTTTCCCATTTATTTCCCAATTTTATGAACCTAGGTGTCGGGGAAATCTCATAATTTCTTCTGTGAGCTGACCTCAGAGTTGTGTATTGTCAAAAGTATAAATTATATGTGGCTGGGGACCTTGACATGACGTTTTAAAAGGGGATTGCGTTTCTACATCAATAGCATGTGTTCAAAGCAGATATTGGCAAACTCTGGACATTGAGGTCTGATAAGCCCAATTAGTTTGTCAACAGGGGGGCTCTGTAAATAGACCAGGGAAGTGTGACAAATGCCCCTGCCTGAAACAAATGTTCAGAAATTCTATTTCCTGACTAGCCTCATAAACCTGGAGCTTCAACTCTACCCTTAGGAAGATGTGACACACAGATCACAGGCCTTCTATAGATATTACAAGGAGAGTGACCTTCCACTGCTGGATATGAATGGGCCTAGCAGAGTAAGGGTTAACCTTTCCAAGAGGTTGGGGGCTGATGTGTTGAGTGGCCCGGGGGCCTATAACTACGTGAATCACTGATAGATCCTTGTTCATTCTGATGGAAGTGGCTGCCCATGCCTGGATGGATGTCTGTTTTCTTGTGAAGCTTCCTCACACAGAACTTAATGCACTAAGTAAGAGTAATTAGGTTCTGATTTTCTTTTTTCCCTTTTTGTTTGTTGAGACTGCTAGTATTTATATGTGTATCTTTTCTAAAACTTATATTCTTTGTAATCTTTTTATCCTTGTAAACCTGAAGATATTTCTTAATTATAATAAAAATATAATTAGCTCTGACTGCTGTGTTCTTGAACCCAAGTCAAGCGAACTACATGTTACCTATTTTTTTTCATGAGATATTGAGATTTGTGGTTACAGGTAAAGCTAAAGACGCCTGCAACGTTCGTAATACGTTGAAAAGTCTTTGCTGGTGGCAGCGTTGATACGCACGGTATTGGTGCAACTCTCTGATTGGTGTATCCGGGGCGTGGAGCGGCCAGGGTCCGTGACACTAGGCTTTAGCCATTTATGTCAAAAGTTTTATTTTAATATCCAATAGTTAGGCAAAATAGAAGCAAAGGAAAGATGAGGATTCCTTTGCAAAGTGATTGACAGGAAGTGACCGTTAACTAGCAATAGCGGGATGTGGTTGTTAAAACAGTGACGTGTATCTGACAACAACTGTGAGCCCCAATGTACATAAAAATTACGCCTCTGTGACTACTGCCGGGCCCAATCTGTGTTAGTATAGGTACCCTTAAGCCTGATATTCCTTGTTCTTGTGTATAGGCTGCGTATGTGCACGCAATTACTAATGAGTTGTGGTAGTTCCGGTGGGCGTCTTTTTCCATTTCTTCAATTGCTAATATCTGCATTTGCGTTGCAAAGAAAGTCGCACTTGCAGCTGCATATGCATACTTCTCTGAATCAGGCTTATAGTCTGTGTGAAATGGGTCATATAGGGACATATGCTAATATTATTATATTGTTGGATCCTGTCACAAGCTTCACATAATTTTTGGGTCCGGCAGCATGTTCCTGTTTTATCAGTTGTATTTTTGTGATATCCCAGTCTGCAAGCGGGCTTCATAATTGCTGTCTGACTTACCTTGCCTCTCCACCTTCAACTATGCACTAATGTATTTTGGAAAGATGCTCAGTTTCACTGGAAACCATAAGTAGTCAACCTGTTGTATCTCAGGGAGTTTACAAGTCGCTCTTGGGCTAATTCTTTAACTAATCCACACCTTCTCTTTTCAAAGAATGTCAGTTGGGGAACATTCCATTACATATACACCCATGGTCATTGTCTGTACGTATTATCAGTGAAATCAGAACGTGTGTGAGAGATGTCCTTATAGTCGAGTCTGTAGAGCAGATAGTTGCTGGCCTAATTCAACAGTCCACCAATAATTGGTCACTACTGTAGGTAACCTGGTATGATCATGGCATAAAATGTCACACAAAGGGCCGGATATACTAAGCGGAAAATGTGGTAAAATCCCTGTTTACCGCATTTTCCTGATGTACTAACCCCCGGCCGGCAGGTCAGCGCCGCGGTGGGGTACGCCAGCTTTAGCTGGCGATAGTCCATAGAAGCCTATGGGTTTCTCTCCGCGGTGCTGTGTGAGGGATCCGATCGGATCCCTCCCAGCATGCCCTGCGGCTGCCCCCGTCACCCCGCGCATGCGCAGACTGACTCCCGGGCCGAATCCCGGAAGTCAGGCTGCCGCTGCGCATCGCGGAGGTCAGCTCTCCGCAATGCTGATCGCATATGTTAGTACATATGCGATCAGCACCGTGGCGATGGGCGGCGATGTACGTTAGTACATCCCGCCCAAAGTATTCAAGGTTTTTTTGTTTTTTTTGTATAGCTAAAGTATTAACTATGAAGTGTCCATCAGTGACTTATTTGTCTGCTAATGTCTTTCTTGTTGCTGTAAATTACATTAAATAATCCTCAACAAGGTGTCACAAGTTCTGCACTGGACAGGCAAGGAAACCATTAATAAGAATAAAAGAAAACGAGACATGAACACACAAGTCGTGTGAGAGGTTGCATGTCAAGACAGAACCACTAATGTGAGAACAATAACAATTTGGAAAAGCAATATGAGGAAAAACTATAAAAACGTTAAGATTGTCATTATTGGCACCCTTTTGAACTATTCAAACCAATTTTGAAAAAAATAGATACATTAGACTTGTGATAAGTCACTTGGGATAAATTGTGCTAAAATAGAAATTAGTCACATGGGATAAATTGTAAGTGCTCGTCTGACTTGAATGAACCAATGAATGATATCTTTAATGTTTGAAAAAAGCCTTTTTTTATTCCCTGCAACTTTGTCACAATGCTGATGACAAGGGAGAGATGTACTAAGCCTTGCTGAGTGATACAGTGGAGAGAGCTAAAGTACCATCAAGTCGGTCTTAACTGCCTTGTTATAGACTATTTGAAAAATGACCGTTAGGAGCCGATTGTCTGGTACTTTATCTCTCCACTTTATCACACTCTAAGGCGTAGTACATCTCTCCCAAGAGCTGTCTGAGAGTCAGAACTGCTGTAATTACAAACACACAACCTCTAAAAGCTACAAGGCCATCTTCAAAGACCTTGGCATCCCAGTTTAAACAGTGCGTAATGTTATTAAGATGTTGGCTTCTCATGGAACTGTGAAGAACCTCCCCGGATGTGGGCAAAAGAGCAAAATAAAGACAGAAGTCTTTGAAGGTATGTAAAAATTGTGGGAAAAACACAGTGTAAAAAATTAAAAGAACTGAAGACTGACCTGATACAATCTAGAGTGATGGCTTCAACCTGAACCATACACCATACCCTAAACCAAGAAGGACCCCACTGCTGGGAAAAAAATAAAGAGAAATGACTGATCTTGGGCAAAATGTACCTAGACAAATCACAGTCCTTCCATCAAATGTTTTGTTGACAGACAAAACCAAAATAGAACCCATTGGCAATGCAGACCAGCGGTTTATTTGTAGGTGACAAAACTAAGCTTTTAAGGAGAAGACTTCCCTAACGACAGGTTGAGTATCCCTATTCCAAAATGCTTGGGACCAGAAGTATTTTGAATATCGGATTTTTCCGTATTTTGGAATAATTGCATACTATAATGAGATATCATGGCGAAGGGACCTAAGTCTAAGCACAGAATGCATTTTTGTTTCATATACACCTTATACACACAGGCTGAAGGTCATTTTAGCCAATATTTTTAATAACTTTGTGTATTAAACAAAGTTTGTGTACATTGAGCCATCAGAAAACAAAGTTTTCACTATCTTACTCTCACTCAAAAAATTCCGTATTTCGGAATATTTGGATATGGATACTCAACCTGTACCATTATACATAATGGGGATCCATAATGTTTTGATGCTGCATCTGGTACTGGAGACCTACATTGTAATAAAGGAATCATGAAATTGTAGGATTGCAAAGGAAAAATGGACTGTTTAAAACAGGCCAGCAAAGAGCCCTGATCTTAATCCAATTGAAAATCTTTAGAAAGCTGAAATCTGCCATTGAGAATTGGAATTCTGCAGTCATTCAAAAACTTCAACAAATTGCAATGGAAGAGTGAGAGAAACTACCAGACAGGTGCAAGAAGATTGCCAACAAATCCTTCTTGTAGCCATCTATTTTGCCAAAGGGTGTGAAACCAAATGTTAAGAATTGGGTGTATTTAATATACTGTCTAGGTCATATTATTTCTTCTTTGAGCTTACTAAATGGAAGTTGAAAAGGGTATTTTTTGTAGTTTATATATTTGGACATCCTATTAAATTATTCGGATAATACAAAGTTAGTTTTACATTTATTTCTGAAGATGTTGTATTGGTAGTACTTAAAATTCAAGGGTGCCAGTATTGTTGACCAGAACTGTATGTTTCTAGTGGCGTTTAGGTGGTATACCTAAAGAATCTGGTGATGTAACTCTTTAGGCTCCATTTTAGAGTCTTAACCCCATCTGTAGCTCAAAGGGGTTGTTCCTGCAATTCTATCTGTGAAGGATGTGGCTGCAATGTGATTGACAGTGACAGGAGACACAGTGTTGGGGGGGTGGGGTGAGGCGAACAGGAGCTGGTCGGGACCGTTTTTAGTAAATCTAAACCGGGTAATTAGAGACCAGTAAGTCTTACATCTATAGTGGGGAAAGTACTGGAAGGTATTTTAGGGGATAGTATACAGGAGCTCCTTGAAGCCAATAAGGTTATTAATAGGAACCAACATGGATTTGTGAAGGATAGATCATGCCAAACTAACTTAATAGGCTTTTATGAAACAGTTAGTGCAAACCTAGATCAGGGTAAAGAGGTGGATGTAATCTTTATAGACTTTGCTAAAGCTTTCGATACAGTACCTCACATTAGACTTATCAACAAATTAAGTGAACTTGGGCTAGGGAGCACAATATGCCTTGGATTAGAAATTGGTTGGATAAAAGGGAGCAGTGAGTGGTGGTAAATGTAACTTTTTCGAAATGGACTGAAGTACTAAGTAGCGTGACACAAGGGTCTGTACTAGGACCACTATTGTTCAACATTTTCATAAATAATCTAGAAATCGGTCTAGAGAGCATGGTGTCAATTTTTGCAGACAATACCAAACTCTGTAAGGTTATAAATTCTGAGGGGGATGCCGAGTCTCTTCAGAACTACTTATTTAAACTGGAAGCATGGGCATCAAGATGGAGAATGAGATTCATTATATACAGATGTAAGGTAATGCACTTTGGTAGCAAGAACAAGTATACTACCTACACACTAAATGGGGAAAAACTAGGGGATTCGGGATTGGAAAAAGATTTAGGAGTTAACATAGATAACAAACTTAGCAGTAGTACCCAAAGTAAGAATGCAGCAAATAAGGCAAACAAGGTGTTAGCTTGCATAAAGCTGGCATATGATGCAAGGGATGAGAGTGTTCTACTCCTATTATATAAATCACAAGTGAGGCCACATCTTGAATACTGTGCACAAAAAAAAAAGGATATCCTGGAACTAGAAAAGGTTCAGAGACGTGCAACCAAATTGATTAAGGGGTTGGAGACTCTAGAATATGATGAAAGGCTTGCTAGGCATGTTTACACTGGAAAAAAGGAGATTAAGAAGGGGACATGATAAAAATGTACAATTATATAAGGATACAATACACAGAGCTAGCAGGGGATTTGTTTTTGCTAAGATCAACACAAAGGACACGCAGACACCAGCTTAGGTTAGAGGAGAGGAGATGTCGCACCCAGAGACGGAAAGGTTTCTTCACAGTAAGGACAATACGTATTTGGAATTTCCTGCATGAAAGAGTAGTAATGGCGGACTCAATCACTACTTTTAAGAATGGGCTTAATAAATTCCTAACGGATAAGGATACAGGGTTATGGTGGATAAATCATGCACTATAGTAATAAAAAAATAAAAAAAAAAAAAATAGATGAATATACATAACGGCTAACCATTCACCACAGTTAAAATTTAGTTTTAAAATATTAGTGTAGGAGATCACTAAGAGGTTGAACTCGACGTACAGTTTGTCTTTTTTCAACCTCAGAAACGATGTTACTATGTTTTTGGGGCGGCTGCGTGACATCACACACAGCCGCTCCGGAAAAAAAGATGACCGTACAGCCAGGCTGCGCTGCCAGGGGTCAACCTTAGATCCGATGCGGGGCAGCCTCCCACATAGTGGGCAGCTTGCCCTGTGCTGGGCGGCCCCCAGCATGTGCAGAGATGAATGCAGATCTGGCTGCGTATGCAGCCATCTGCATTCATCTCTGAACAAACCCCTATGTGTACAGATGGCCATTGCACATGTGCATTGGTCAGTAACTCATTGCCAGCAGCATAATAGGGCTCCCGGAGTATCCTGTGCTGGCCCTGCCCCTAAGCTTATGATGTCGGCGTTCTGCCCCTCGCATTCTGAGTGACTGCACAGACTGCAGGGTGCCTGCCTGGAGCATCCAAAGAATGTTCTGGGTGGCAATGCAGCAGTGACACTGGTTGCAGGGTGCTGTTCCATGCGCCTTGCTAGTCAGAAGCAAGGGATGTGGGGCAGCAGCAATGCCACCTGTAGAGCCCTGCGATGGTCCCACTCACACACTCCTACTTACGGCTTTTGTCAGCAGGGGCAGGTTGCTGGCGGGTGCTGAGGAGAAGTGAGACAGCATGTAATTCATGTTAAATACTGATGGCAATGGCATATCTATTATGGGTGCAGTGTGTGTGGTGCACACAGGCCCCTAGGTCCAGGGGGCACACTGCACACCCTGCCCCATATAATTATACTTACCCCTCCGGAGTCCCACATCAGCTGGTTCTGGAGACAGAGAAGGCTTTAACCTCGCAATGTATTTAAACAACCACAGCTGCTGGTCAATTTTAAAGGTTACACCTGAAAACCTGGAATGTTCACAGAGAAGAAGATTTTTTTTTTTTTTTTTTAATAGAATAACCATCGCTACTGTTTTACACAACCATATAGGAAATCTTCCTCCTGGATTGTTATAGTGTCTTCTCTCTCTTTACAATTCGGCACACTTTACTCAAATAGAGAGATACTTACATGTTACTTTTGTCTTACGTTCCTATCTGGGTATCTTTTGTTATATATATATATATATATATATATATATATATATATATATATATATATATATATATATATATATATATATATATATATATATATATATATATATATATATAATTTATTTTTTTATTTTATTCTTATTATTATGATTTGTTCTGTGTTCAATGAGAGAGAACCACAGAAACTGTAATGCCAACTTTCTGAGATTATTAGTTGCCTGGAAGTCGTCAGAAAGTTTTTTGACTTGATTTTTACATTTTAGAACCCGGTCTGGGTATTGGAAACTTGTATGCACTGAATTTGGCCAGTTTATATAATAGTTGACAAGTGGTTGTCCTCAATTTATAATGAGGAGTTTTTCTACTTTTCAGTTGGCATAATATTACTGAATATTTCCTGTATCCACTTCAGCCCCATCCAGTATTGTACAATAAATGCAATTATGATTTTTACTAATTATCTATACATATAATAGAACTGTAGGGTTTTGTCTGTACATAATTTTTTTTTTTTTTGAGAAATGTACATCTAGGGACTGCTTGAACTAGGGAGTGAAAAAAATATTTGGGATTTTTTCTCTACTCATTCCGGCATCACCCATAAACTACTAGATGAATTTGGATCACATTTACACTATTGTATAGCTAATACCCCGTTGAAACATGCACAAATAACCCGGTTTAGACCTGGTATATTGCCAGGTCAACACGGGTCGCTGTGCGGTGTAAAGGGGCCATGGACGAATTCCCGGGTCGCCTGACCCGGTAATTCAACCCGGGTTATTCCCGGGTAATTATCGGGTAAGGTGCAGTGTGAACGGGTGACCTGGGTCCTCGTTCACTGCATAAGGAAAGGTGGTGCGGAGATGATCTCATCTCCCAGCACCGCTTCTGCTCCCGTCCCCTATGCTGGCTCTGTCCCCGCCCCCCCCCCCCCCCCATGGCAACATCACCCGGCATATTTCCATGTCTGGCTTATGGTGTGTAGAGTCCAATGCCGGATCCCACCCGGGAAGAACCCGTTTCCAATTCCCAGGTGGGACCCGGCATTGCTATCTGAAACGGTATTAGTGACCTAGAAAGAAAATTAAGTATGTATGATCTCGATGTGACATCAGGTAGAGTAGCGATAAAGGAAAAAACAGAATCTCTGCACACTGTTGGTGTTCCAATCATGCTTCTGCAGAACTCGACTCCGCTCAAGCTATGCAATGGAACCCCTTACCCCCAACCAGTTTCCTTTTCAATTTAAGCGCCAGCAGTTTCCTCTAAGCGTTTGCTTCACTATGATGGTCAACAAGTCGCAGGGGCAAACACTCAGGAGTGCAGGTGTAGATCTCGGGACCAGCTACTTCTGTGGGCTTGGGAGCAGCTACTTCTTCTGTGGGCAGCTTTACATGGCTTGTACCCCTTTCACACCGCACAAATAACCCAGTATCGACCCGGCATATTGCCGGGTCGGCGTGCGGTGTGAAAGGGGCATAGCCGAAATCGCGGGTCGCCTGACTCAGCAATTCAACCCGGGAATAAAGCAGTGTTATGCCCGTGTTGAATACTGGTTCAGTGGCTGCGTAAACGGGCTCCCGGGTCGATGCGTCCCGGGACCCGTGTACTACAGCAGGGAGAGGCGGCGCGGAGATGATCTCATCTCCCAGCGCCACCTCCGCCCCCCGCTGCTATGGCAACCCACCTGGCAGCGTGAAAGGGGTATTACTCACAAATTAGTTGCCCAAAGCATCTTTTTGTGTTAATCCGTGAAGGAAAAATTGCAAATATGGGCCCTCATTCCGAGTTGTTCGCTCGTTCTTTTTCATCGCATCGCAGTGAAAATCCGCTTGGTACGCATGCGCAAAGTTCGCACTGCGACTGCGCCAAGTAACTTTACTATGAAGAAAGTATTTTTACTCACGGCTTTTTCTTCGCTCCGGCGATCGTAATGTGATTGACAGGAAATGGGTGTTACTGGGCGGAAACACGGCGTTTTAGGGGCGTGTGGCTGAAAACGCTACCGTTTCCGGAAAAAACGCAGGAGTGGCCGGAGAAACGGTGGGAGTGCCTGGGCGAACGCTGGGTGTGTTTGTGACGTCAACCAGGAACGACAAGCACTGAACTGATCGCACAGGCAGAGTAAGTCTGGAGCTACTCTGAAACTGCTAAGTAGTTAGTAATCGCAATATTGCGAATACATCGGTCGCAATTTTAAGAAGCTAAGATTCACTCCCAGTAGGCGGCGGCTTAGCGTGTGTAACTCTGCTAAATTCGCCTTGCGACCGATCAACTCGGAATGAGGGCCATTGTTTACAAAGAGATGTTGTGATCAATGTGTACAATATAAAATATATATCACAGTATTAGATGACACTACTATCTTTGTAAGATTAGTTCCGCTGAGCATTAACAGGGGTGTAGTATGGCTGACCGGCGGTCAGCTTACCGACGCCGGGATCCCGGCAGTATACCGACGCTGGGATCCCGGCGGGGAGAGGCGAGTGCAGAAAGCCCCTTGCGGGCTCGGTGGTGACCTACGGTCGCCACGGGTTCTATTCCCACTCTATGGGTGTCTTGGACACCCACGAGTGGAAATAGTCCCTGTTGGTCGGCATGCCGACTATCGGGATAGTGGGGGTCGGGAAGCTGGAGGAGGTCATGTGATCGTCGGTCTCCCGACCGTCGGTCACATGAATACCACCCCATTAACAGACATTCACACGAGCGAAGCAGCGAACAAACTAAACTATAAATACATACATTTTTCAGTACACTGGGGATGATTTTACTGTTAAGGATTATACACTGCTTTAAATTAAACTCCATACATTATATTAAAACTTTTTTATGTTCTATCAAGAAGTGCTCACTTGGTAAATATATTTGGTTAACTACTACAAAAATGTCACAGTGCTACCAGTGGCTGGTCTGTAATCTGCACAAGTGCCCTCCAGCTACTGTGTAAGATATGTTATGTAGGTGTCTCAGTGTCATTGGATAGCACATGTTTTGCTCTCACCTGTTGCCAAAGATATTTCTGTTTCATGTTTTACTTGTAAAACTTGCCGGGGTGACTGAGTCACTTTCAAGTGTACAAATCAGTGATGTGTCAGTACAATACAATGCAAGTAAAATATGGAACAAATGATTATGAAAAGAGTACAGACGAGTTAGAAAATTTCTGTAGGTGGGTACACTGGTATTTTAATCCATAGTTTGCTGCAGAGGAAAGAGGGCTTGGAGAAGGCAGATTATTAAACCTTGTGCTTTACTGCAGGATTCTGTAACGCTGATTACACACAACCAAACTAGCCAGAAACTGCACCCAAATGATAGCGTGAGCCATTACACTATGCTCTCACTGGATTTTATCACTGAACCCACATGGGTATGGGTCATGAGGGCGACCACTATTGGTCGACATGGTCACATGTCGACGTGCTAGGTCGGCATGAGTTTTTAACTTCTTTTTTTTTCTGTCGTTTTCTTCGTAAAGTGACAGGGAACCCTAATTAGTGCACTGTGTCCCCTCGCATGGCTTGCATGCTTTAGGCAAGGTGTCTCGCTCCGCTGCCGATGCACTCTGCACAGGTTACTATTCCCAATTATAGTCAACGTGAATTGTAAAGTATGAAAAAGTTGAGAAAATGTTTAAAAAAAAAAAAAGTGAAAAACTCATGTCGACCTATTGATCATGTTGACCAATAGTGGTCGACCTAATGACTGTCGACCTAAGTGTTGTTGACCTAATGACCGTTTCCCACCCACATGACCTGGTCCTGCACCACTGAAAGGTTTCCTATCCATTTGCAATACATGTTTGTGGTGACTGATATGCGGGTGTAGTATGTTATGCCGACGGTCGGGCTACCGGTGGCCAGCATACCGGCGCCGGAATCCCGACCGCCGGCATATCGACTGCTGGGCGTGTGCAAATGAGCCCCTTGCGGGCTCACTGCGCTCGCCACGCTGTGGACACGGTGGCGTGCCACGCTATCTATCCTCCCTCCTGGGGGGTCGTGAGCCCCCAAGAGGGAGAAAAGCTCTCGGTATGCCAGCGGTCAGGATTCCGGCGCCGGTATGCTGGTCGTCGGGATCCCGGCTGCTGGCAAACTGAGGACCACCCCTGATATGCTAGTATGTCCAAATGAGGCATCTTGTGTAAACACACAAAAAACTAATAATTTTAAAATGATAATAAAAGGCAGCTTTATATTAATTTATTTAAATCTATAGACTGTCTCGGTCTAGAATTTCCTGCTGAATTAAATCACAGTCTATAAAATACTTGACTTCATACAATAATATCTGGCTAATCCAAAACTAATGTCATTAACCGCATTTCTGACGTTGTCAATGGGATATTATGTGCGGTTGAGAACGCTTACTATGACTGCGGCTTATGTGATGGAGCTTGTTTGGCTAAATGCCTACAAGGCTGAGTCATCAGTCACTGCTGTAATTCTCCACCTAGACTGCAAACATGCAGAGATGTCAGTGGAGGTATTTCTGAATGTGTTGGAGCAGTTTAAATCTTAACTTAGACGTTACACCTGTTTAAAGAAGATAAAAGTAAAGTACCATCGCCCACATTCTTCACAATCCCGGTCTCAACCTGCTGACAGTCATTTCTCTTTACGGTGTTGATACAGCGCATAATCCTGGTTTATTGGCTCTCCATTAGGGAAAGACGTAACATGCCATTGTTGGCAATTAACACTCAGTGCAAATACAATAACTTCAGTAGAGGTTTTGTTTTACAGACAAAGCATTTATGAACAGTCCTTTTTTTGAATTAATTCCTTAGAATTTTGTAGAAACATATTTCTAAGAGAACCTCATAACCTTACGAGACTTCATTTGAAACCTTGTAAAACCACAAATAGAAGAATACATTGTGACCGTTTTCAGTTAGATCTGTTTACAGTAGAGAAGCTGCCAGCTGGTGCCTCCCCTGTCATTAATGATTAAAATAATACAAAGAAGATACTTATGACACATATTCTGTGTCATAAGTATCTTCTTTATACTAATCTAATAATTATTACTATGTTAATGTGTTTGGGAGGGACATGCTTTCAACCCATGATAGCACGCCCCTGTCAGTGAAGCCACAGTGATTGGCCAGCAGATCCGTCACTGGATCCGCTGTCATCACTGTGTGGGCGCGGAGGTGCGGGCGGTGGAGGTGAGAGCATTAGTGGCAGGCAGACTGGAATTTTGCAGAGATTGGCAGCGGAGCGGTACCAATTTAAAAAATAGTGCCTCAGCGTCATTTTTGAAATTCAAGATGGCCGCCACGAGCCAATCACTGCTTGCTGCGTCATCACCCCGCCCCCTCCAGCTGACCTATAAAAGTCAGCGCGAGGCAGCGGCGTCAGTCCGGCGGCGGAGGAGGAGCAGTGAAGAGCTCCTGAAGAAAGAAGACGCAGTGGAAGTCCTGGATGGGCAGCGGCTATGCAAAAGAGATTAACAGCTGTCGCCCACCAGGTGAAGACGGCGGAAGCCCTGGGAAGGCGGCAGCCATGCAAAAGAGCGTAAAGGCTGCCGTCTCCCAGTTGAAGACCCTGACTAAGAAAACTTATTTTCTTTATTGTTTTTTACAGGTGCCAGCGAGCCCTTTATGTCCGGGACTTGTGGTTCTCCAAGTGCCAGCATGCTGGGGCAGGCTTGCTGGGACCTGTAGGACACCTGTAAAGAACAATATTAACAGACAATGAACCCTGCACCCACTGCCACCAGGAGTGTGGGGCATAGCACTGGGCTATCAGCCCAGTGCTGGTTATTGCTCGGGAGGGGGGACCCCATTTGTATTTTTTGGGGTCCCTACTTTCCGAGGAATTCCAGCCCTGGGCTGACTGGTTAGGGGGGCTGATTAATGTTATGGCAGGGGGGACCCCACACTGAGTGTCTCCCCTGATATGGCATTATCCCTCTGGTTGGTTCTGCCTGGTGCTGGTTTTAGTGATGTGTGGGGGACTGCCCTTTTTTTTTTCCCACTCTAATTGGGGGGGTTAGCTGCCAGTGCCTACCCAGCCGCTTACCTCACCGCACGTCACTGGTCCACACACACATTATGGTAGATCAGCAGCAGTCTTAACTGAGCAGAGGTTTTACTTGATGGGAAATATATGATTGTTATATGAATTTTTTTATTAGAGCAATAATACATTGTCTCATTTTGGTTTATATCAATATATTCTAAGCTTAATAGTATCGGCAAAGATTCATTTTAATCACTAACTTTATTCCTTATCACTATTCATTTATTTATTTTGCTTTAAGTGTGGATCTTTTATAATGAGAATATTTAATTTATGAAATAATGAAGGTTACGTATTTACTTTATGTAACATTATTGGCCGCTGTGTGAACCACTAAACAAAAAACTGTCTCTCGCCATGGATTTCTAGACTTTTCTAGTCTTAAACTGTCCTGCTGTGATGAGCCTGTGTTCGCTGCAGCCTTGGGGGTATATTTATTAAAGTGCAGGTTTAAGAACTGGAGATGTTGCCCATAGCAACCAACCAGTGTCTAGCTATTATCTTCTAGAAGGTACTAGGCAGAAAAATAATATACTGTATGTACTGTATATAGCGCTTTTTCTCCAATAGGACCCACGGTGATTAACAGACTATACATAATACAGTACAGACACCAGGAAGTACAGAAAAGCTGGTCTGGAGATACAGAGAGCATGGAGATACTTAAGGAAATGCTTGAGTAAACAGAAAAGTCTTAAGTGTTTTCTGTGAAGGATTCTAGAGTGGGGACCTCTCGATCATTAGTAAAATCTGATTGGTTGCTATGGGCAACATCTTCACTTATAAAAACCTGCACTTTAGTAAATATACCCCCTAATTTCCTGTTCCTAACTGACATAAGTGAGACCAGGTGTGCTCTTCTGCCGCTCTGACCCATCCACTGTGTGCTGTGCATTCAGAGATGGTTTTTGCATACCACTGTGGTAATGGGATGTAGTCGTAATGTCAACACTGTTAAAATTTCATGGTGACAGGTGAGATGTTGACATTAGGGTCAGGCTGCAGGTGGGAGGGAGGGAATACTGTGAGTGGAGGACAGGTTTAGGCACTATATGTAGGGGTAGGCTCTTGGGGTTAGGGATAGCTGTCATATACTTACCAGAACGCCAGAGCTTCAGCTGTCTGACCCAGAAGTGAGATGCTGCTGGGGTCGCTGCAGCCATCTGGAGCAGGTAAGGCACTGCTGGTCCACCAGGATGAAATGTCGACATGTTAGAATGCTGACATTTCATCTGTGTCTACATGATGACTGATGACATGGTCAGCATTGATATTTTGACCATTGCCGACATGATGAATTTCAGCATCATGACTGTAGACATTTGGTACCCAACCCGTGGTAACGCATAGTTACTGGAGTTCCTATTGCACTCCTTGCTGCCTGAACCAGTCGCACCATTCTCCTCTGATCTGTTACTAACCATTCGGTTACATCAATACAACTAACACACAAGAGTTTTGTTATTTATTTTGGTCCTCATTCCCTGTAGCTTCTAGAGACTATTGTGCATGAAAGTCCTGGGAGATCAGCAGTCTTGAAGATTCTCAAACCACCCTGTCTAGCACCATTGCAAGATCAAAGTCACTTACTGCTTATTCAGAGGTGGTCACAGTTACCATAACAGCTGCAAGCTTGTACGTGAAAATATGCAAATGTCACAGCTGATGGGATGTGTACTGAGACTCCCACTGGCAGTATTTGATCCGCCATTTGTGTACAAAGATGCAACCATCATACCCACATTGGACGATCCTCAACCTATGTGACCCTATTGTTATGTAGCATGGCCGTCTGACATAAGATCCGGGGCCACTTTTAATATGTCCGGGGTCACAGATGCAAGCTGTGCCATGCACATGAGACAGTTGCGAAATTCCTTCTGCTTGGCGAACCCCCCCCCCCCCCAATTACCACCCACAAATGTTCCCTGTCTGTTAATCCTCACTGCTGCCGCAACACCATTGTGGCACATGCGCAGTACTCCATTGTGTACATCGGCATTGCATCCATCTGGGAGTCAGGCCTTAGATCACATTCCTCCCCCATTCTGGTGTGTGGTCCGAATAATATCTGCACCTCTTGATGCTGTTATGCAGAGTTGCTGCCACTTCAATAGCTGATTTAGATCTTTGTACTAATGAACAGGTGAATGTAATAAAACAGCCCGTGCGTGCCCATGTGTGGAGTGGATGCCAGGTGTTTTTGCTGTGTGCTAGTGATGCTGAGGGGCAGGGATTTCAGTCTCATCTCTGATTGTGATGGAGCTAGTTCTATATTTCTGTATGTTTTGATTTGTAGTGAAACCAGAGAGCAACTTTGGAACTTATACCAGGAAATCCAAGAAGTCTCTGTGCCCGGACTTCTTGAACAATATGAGAAACTGATTGAGAACATGTCCTATGACTTTCGTGCTCAACGGCTTAACATGGAAAAGCTGGAATCCGTCCTGAAAAGGTTTGTGCTGGGAAATGTATACAGAGCAGATAATAGCACTGGGGCTGAGAGAGCTGAGGATTTTCCACTTCTCCTTCCTGCTGAGTAACCATGGCAATGAGTTAGTATGTGGGGGACACCTGACGCTAGGTGACGTGTTTGCAGTAAGGGGCATTATGCAGCATAGCATGGCAGCAGGACATGAGGGCAGAGTTCTCACTTGTCCTATTAATCTCTCTTTCTATTGCTCAGCCCCACCAAGAAAGTGTAAGTACTTTCGGCTTTGCTTTAACAGTTATTATTTTGACATGACATTTGCATTGCACTTTAGTGTATGTGTTAGTGGGACATTATTGTCATTTTATCAAGTAACACTTGATAGAAAATGTCAGCTCTTTTGGACCATAAAAGCACATTTCCTGTCATGGTTTTATTTGCTGGCAAGTTGTATACAATCTTTGTAGGTGAACTAGAGACAGCAAAGTGGCTGGCCGTCCTTTCATCCGTGAAGTAACTGGGGGAAACAGGAGGACATGTATTATGATACCCTTCATGCTTTCAAAATGTTGAAATCCATTCCTACTTTGTGGCTGGATCTGCCTACACTTTGGTTTACTTCAGTGATAAAAAAAAAGAAGAAAAGTTTTGCCAATTTGTACATGCGTGAACATAGATCCTACTGGAAATAATGCTTTGTCTTGTGGAATGCACACCTCCCCTCCTCTGTTATATTTGTAGAGTACGTTACTGTAAAGAGCGTCTCTGATGCTAAACGCACGTCTTGTCCAGGGTTTCTAGGACAGTGTGATTCCTGTTGCATATCTCTTCCAGGACAGAGGAGACCACAGCCTTGCAGATGGCAGAGTTGGAAGAAGACTTGCAGCATCACTTGACAAAAGTGGAAGGTCAAATACGTGATGAGGTGAGAACACCCACAGGATACCATTGTGTCACTCTGCTATATGATGCTTGTATTATGTGTTTTATCTTACGTTCTCATGTTATACAGTGTTACATGGTGTGCTTACAGAGCAAGTAATCCTATTATTAATCTGTCTATCTCTCTCCCCGGCTGTCTCAAATACCTGCTGGACTGGAGATGACAGGGACCCTTTAAGTGGTTTTAATGGTATGCGGTCACCATACCGATGAACAGGATACAGGTTGTCACAATACCGACGTCTGGATCCCACCAGGGACACCATACCCCTGCCAGAATACCGGTGAGGTAGGTGATTCCCCCCTCTGTGGGTGTCCATGACACGAATAGAGGGAGAATAGAACCTGTGGCGAGCAAAGCTCGCCACCGAGCCCGCAGCATGGCGAGCGCAGTTCCTGATAGTCTTAGAAATATGGATACATCATTTGGAGACTGTAAAGTATAGGTGTACTGTAACTGACAAGGGAAGGAAGAACTGTGGGGTTTATGTACTAAGGCTTGGAGAGAAATAAAATGGGAGATAGCGCCGGCCAATTAATGGCCAATCAGTGATGACTTGACGGTCAGGCGTAAAAAAGTCTTCACACATGTCTGACTGATCCTAGCAGTTTATGCTCTGCCATGGTCAACTGCCAAACATTTCTTCTGCTCCTTCTCAGGGGAGGATCTCAGACACCATGGTCATACTGAAATATCTCCGTGTACTGTATGACCATAATATCTGATGGGTGATAACTTGTCAGATAAAATATCTGTCAGTCCGCCATGCATGTTATGTGACCGTGTATGCCCAGCATAAGGATTTATACTCGAAAGGATTTTAACCCTACATAGTGGATTACATTAGTAGCAGAATGGATAGAACACATCTGATCATTTTTCAGTCATAAAAAAATAACTGTACAGGGACAGTGTAGATTAGAACTAACTTATTCATTATTTCTCTGACGTCCTAGTGGATGCTGGGACTCCGTAAGGACCATGGGGAATAGCGGCTCCGCAGGAGACAGGGCACAAGAATAAAAGCTTTAGGATCAGGTGGTGTGCACTGGCTCCTCCCCCTATGACCCTCCTCCAAGCCTCAGTTAGATTTTTGTGCCCGAACGAGAAGGGTGCAGGCTAGGTGGCTCTCCTGAGCTGCTTAGAATAAAAGTTTATTTTAGGTTTTTTATTTTCAGTGAGTCCTGCTGGCAACAGGCTCACTGCATCGTGGGACTAAGGGGAGAAGAAGCGAACTCACCTGCGTGCAGAGTGGATTGGGCTTCTTAGGCTACTGGACATTAGCTCCAGAGGGACGATCACAGGTTCAGCCTGGATGGGTCCCGGAGCCGCGCCGCCGGCCCCCTTACAGAGCCAGAAGAGCGAAGAGGTCCGGTGAAATCGGCGGCAGAAGACGATCCTGTCTTCAGACTAAGGTAGCGCACAGCACCGCAGCTGTGCGCCATTGCTCTCAGCACACTTCACACTCCGGTCACTGAGGGTGCAGGGCGCTGGGGGGGGAGCGCCCTGAGACGCAATATAAACAGATAATACCTTAGGTTGGCAAAAGAATACATCACATATAGCTCCTGGGCTATATGGATGTATTTTAACCCCTGCCATTTTTACAGAAAAGAGCGGGAGATAAGGACGTCGTGAAGGGGCGGAGCCTATCTCCTCAGCACACAAGCGCCATTTTCCCTCACAGTTCCGCTGGAAGGACGGCTCCCTGACTCTCCCCTGCAGACCTGCTACAGAATCAGGGTAAAAAAGAGAAGGGGGGGCACTATTGGCAGCTAATAATAATAAATAGCAGCTATAAGGGAATAACACTTATATAAGGTTATCCCTGTATATATATATAGCGCTTGGTGTGTGCTGGCAGACTCTCCCTCTGTCTCTCCAAAGGGCTAGTGGGGTCCTGTCCTCTATCAGAGCATTCCCGGTGTGTGTGCTGTGTGTCGGTACGTGTGTGTCGACATGTATGAGGAGGAAAATGATGTGGAGGCGGAGCAATTGCCTGGGTTAGTGATGTCACCCCCTAGGGAGTCGACACCTGACTGGATGATCGTATTAAAAGAATTAAGTGATAATGTCAGCACTTTGCAAAAAACTGTTGACGACATGAGACAGCCGGCAAATCAATTAGTGCCTGTCCAGGCGTCTCAGACACCGTCAGGGGCCCTAAAACGCCCGTTACCTCAGTGGGTCGACCCAGACACAGATACTGAGTCTAGTGTCGACGGTGAGGAGACAAACGTAATGTCCAGTAGGGCCACACGTTACATGATCACGGCAATGAAGGAGGCATTGAACATTTCTGACACTACAAGTACCACAAAGAAGGGTATTATGTGGGGTGTGAAAAAACTACCAATAGTTTTTCCTGAGTCAGATGAATTAAATGAGGTGTGTGATAAAGCGTGGGTTTCCCCCAACAAAAAACTGCTAATTTCTAATAAATTATTGGCACTATATCCTTTCCCGTCAGAGGTTAGGACGCGTTGGGAAACACCCCCTAGGGTAGATAAGGCGCTCACACGTTTATCTAAACAAGTAGCGTTACCGTCTCCTGATACGGCCACCCTCAAAGAACCAGCTGATAGAAGGCTGGAAAATATCCTAAAAAGTATATACACACATACTGGTGTTATACTGCGACCAGCAATCGCTTCAGCCTGGATGTGCAGTGCTGGAGTCGCGTGGTCGGATTCCCGGACTGAAAATATTGATACCCTGGATAGGGACAATATATTGTTAACTATAGAGCATCAGCAGAAAAAGACACCGTCTTTTCAAACTCAGTCCTTTCGTTCCCATAAGTACAAGCGAGCAAAAGGCCACTCTTTTCTGCCCCGGGGCAGAGGAAGAGGAAAAAGACTGCACCATGCAGCCGCTTCCCAGGAGCAGAAGCCCTCCCCTGCTTCTGCCAAGTCTTCAGCATGACGCTGGGGCTTTACAAGCAGACTCAGACATGGTGGGGGCCCGTCTCAAGAATTTCAACGCGCAGTGGGCTCACTCGCAAGTGGACCCCTGGATTCTACAGGTAGTATCGCAGGGGTACAAACTGGAATTCGAGGCGTTTCCCACTCGCCGGTTCCTGAAGTCTGCTCTACCAAAGTCTCCCTCCGACAGGGAGGCAGTTTTGGAAGCCATTCACAAGCTGTATTCCCAGCAGGTGATAATCAAGGTACCCCTCCTACAACAGGGAAAGGGGTATTATTCCACGCTGTTTGTGGTACCGAAGCCGGACGGCTCGGTGAGACCAATTTTAAATCTGAAATCCTTGAACACTTCCATAAAAAGGTTCAAATTCAAGATGGAGTCACTCAGAGCGGTGATAGCGAACCTGGAAGAAGGGGACTATATGGTGTCTCTGGACATCAGATGCTTATCTCCACGTCCCAATCTACCCTTCTCACCAAGGGTACCTCAGGTTTGTAGTACAAAACTGTCATTATCAGTTTCAGACGCTGCCGTTTGGGTTGTCCACGGCACCTCGGGTCTTTACCAAGGTAATGGCCGAAATGATGATTCTTCTTCGAAGAAAGGGCATCTTAATTATCCCTTACTTGGACGATCTCCTGATAAGGGCAAGGTCCAGGGAACAGTTAGAAGTCGGAGTAGCACTATCTCAGGTAGTGTTACGTCAGCACGGGTGGATCCTAAATATTCCAAAATCGCAGCTGATTCCAACGACACGTCTACTGTTCCTAGGAATGATTCTGGACACAGTCCAGAAGAAGGTGTTTCTCCCGGAGGAGAAGGCCAGGGAGTTATCCGAGCTAGTCAGGAACCTCCTAAAACCAGGCAAGGTGTCAGTGCATCAGTGCACGAGGGTCCTGGGAAAAATGGTGGCTTCTTACGAAGCGATTCCATTCGGAAGATTCCATGCAAGAACGTTTCAGTGGGATCTACTGGACAAATGGTCCGGATCGCATCTTCAGATGCATCAGCGGATAACCCTGTCGCCAAGGACAAGGGTGTCTCTTCTGTGGTGGCTGCAGAGTGCTCATCTACTAGAGGGCCGCAGATTTGGCATTCAGGATTGGATCCTGGTGACCACGGATGCAAGCCTGAGTGAGAGGCTGGGGAGCAGTCACACAGGGAAAAAATTTCCAGGGCTTGTGGTCAAGCATGGAAACATCTCTTCATATAAACATTCTGGAACTAAGGGCCATTTACAATGCCCTAAGTCAAGCGAAACCCCTGCTTCAGGGTCAGGCGGTATTGATCCAATCGGACAACATCACGTCAGTCGCCCACGTAAACAGACAGGGCGGCACGAGAAGCAGGAGGGCAATGGCAGAAGCTGCAAGGATTCTTCGCTGGGCGGAAAATCATGTGATAGCACTGTCAGCAGTGTTCATTCCGGGAGTGGACAACTGGGAAGCAGACTTCCTCAGCAGACACGACCTCCACCCGGGAGAGTGGGGACTTCACCCAGAAGTCTTCCACCTGATAGTAAACCGTTGGGAAAAACCAAAGGTGGACATGATGGCGTCCCGTCTAAACAAAAAACTAGACAGATATTGCGCCAGGTCAAGGGACCCTCAGGCAATAGCGGTGGACGCTCTGGTAACGCCGTGGGTGTACCAGTCAGTGTATGTGTTCCCTCCTCTGCCTCTCATACCAAAAGTACTGAGAATCATAAGAAGGAGAGGAGTAAGAACTATACTCGTGGTTCCGGATTGGCCAAGAAGGACTTGGTACCCGGAACTTCAAGAGATGCTCACGGACGAACCGTGGCCTCTACCTCTAAGAAAGGACCTGCTACAGCAGGGGCCTTGTCTGTTCCAAGACTTACCGCGGCTGCGTTTGACGGCATGGCGGTTGAACGCCGGATCCTGAAGGAAAAAGGCATTCCAGATGAAGTCATCCCTACCCTGGTCAAGGCCAGGAGGGACGTAACCGCAAAACATTATCACCGCATTTGGCGAAAATATGTTGCGTGGTGTGAGGCCAAGAAGGCCCCTACAGAGGAATTTCAACTGGGTCGTTTCCTCCATTTCCTGCAAACAGGACTATCTATGGGCCTAAAATTAGGGTCCATTAAGGTTCAAATTTCGGCCCTGTCGATTTTCTTCCAGAAAGAACTGGCTTCAGTGCCTGAAGTTCAGACATTTGTAAAAGGGGTACTGCATATACAGCCTCCTTTTGTGCCTCCAGTGGCACCTTGGGATCTCAATGTTGTGTTGAGTTTCCTAAAGTCACATTGGTTTGAACCACTCACCACTGTGGACTTAAAATATCTCACATGGAAGGTGACGATGCTGTTAGCCCTGGCTTCAGCCAGGCGTGTGTCAGAATTGGCGGCTTTATCTTATAAAAGCCCTTACTTAATTTTTCATTCTGACGGGGCAGAATTGAGGACTCGTCCTCAATTTCTACCTAAGGTGGTTTCTGCATTTCACATGAACCAACCTATTGTGGTACCTGCGGCTACTAGGGACTTGGAGGACTCCAAGTTGCTTGACGTTGTCAGGGCCCTGAAAATATGTTTCCAGGACGGCTGGAGTCAGAAAATCTGACTCACTGTTTATCCTGTATGCACCCAACAAACTGGGTGCTCCTGCTTCTAAGCAGACGATTGCTCGTTGGATTTGTAGTACAATTCAGCTTGCACATTCTGTGGCAGGCCTGCCACAGCCAAAATCGGTAAAAGCCCATTCCACAAGGAAAGTGGGCTCATCTTGGGCGGCTGCCCGAGGGGTCTCGGCTTTACAACTTTGCCGAGCAGCTACTTGGTCAGGGGCAAACACGTTTGCTAAATTCTACAAATTTGATACCCTGGCTGAGGAGGACCTGGAGTTCTCTCATTCGGTGCTGCAGAGTCATCCGCACTCTCCCGCCCGTTTGGGAGCTTTGGTATAATCCCCATGGTCCTTACGGAGTCCCAGCATCCACTAGGACGTCAGAGAAAATAAGATTTTACTTACCGATAAATCTATTTCTCGTAGTCCGTAGTGGATGCTGGGCGCCCATCCCAAGTGCGGATTGTCTGCAATACTTGTATATAGTTATTGTTACAAAAATTCGGGTTATTATTGTTGTGAGCCATCTTTTCAGAGGCTCCCTTTCGTTTTATCATACTGTTAACTGGGTTCAGATCACGAGTTGTACGGTGTGATTGGTGTGGCTGGTATGAGTCTTACCCGGGATTCAAAATCCTTCCTTATTATGTACGCTCGTCCGGGCACAGTATCCTAACTGAGGCTTGGAGGAGGGTCATAGGGGGAGGAGCCAGTGCACACCACCTGATCCTAAAGCTTTTATTCTTGTGCCCTGTCTCCTGCGGAGCCGCTATTCCCCATGGTCCTTACGGAGTCCCAGCATCCACTACGGACTACGAGAAATAGATTTATCGGTAAGTAAAATCTTATTTTTTTGCTTCTGTTATTTATTAAAAACATAACCTAATTAAAAAAAAAAATAATCATTAAGCGAATGGTTTCATTACAATGGTGAATTTGCACACTACCCAGGGGAATGTTAATAGAATAAGTACTTTGAATTTAAATAGCACAAGGCACATGATCTGCATTTCACGTTTGGCACAGTTCCTGTTGTTTGTGGTGCTGTAATTATAATTGTTCATACGTTTGTAACATCCTGATTAGTCACAGCAGTTAGAGGTGATATAAATCCCTAATACTAAGTGGCCAGTAGGGTTTTGGCTTGCATTTACCTGTTAAAGTTCAGAAAACAATGTTACATACACTTGTATCTATATTATCTTCTGAATGTTAATGTTTTCTCATAGGAACAGCAGAGACTTGAAGCTGCTATTCAAGAGTTGCAAAGAAGACATGGGATTGAGATATCTGAAATGCAAGCCAGGATTGACAGGATAGCAAAGGTTGGAAAACCCTTTTAGCCTTTTATGGGTTTTTTTCTGGTCTCTTGCTCACTATTTTAAGTCAGTGATTTCACGTTCTCACATCTGGGGGCTGATGTATAGTTGGATGCAAGTTACACCAAAAACAGAAGTTAATTGTGTCCATTAAAAATCTACCATTTGTACAATATGCAGAGGAGCAGTTATGTGAAGCTGTCTGAAATTGTGCATATTATGTAAAATGTGTTTTTCATAAATTGCACGAACAGTGTAAAATACATTTTAAAACCTCTGTTGCCATGTGGTATAAATATCTTATAGCTCCTAGTGAAATGTATACATTATCAGTTCTAATCAAATGGGAAGAAGATTTGCACGTTTCTTTGTCAGGTGCGGAGTGGAAGAAGTTATTCCAGAATGTAGTTAAAATGTCGAAATGCATTAATCACTTGGAAATGCTTGTTAGATTGATACAAAGATATACACTATACAGACAAAAGTGATTGGACACTGACAGCAAATAGACCAATGAGATTTTATTGATGTCAGTACTTGGTTGGTCCACCCCGTGCAGTTATTACTGCAGACACCCTTCTTGGCAAACTGTCTACAAGTTCCAGGACAGCAGTAGGTGGTATGTTTTGCTATTCATCCTAAAGCACAGTGACCTACTGCGACACTGAAGGTCGAGACTGTATAGGACGCACCCGTTGCTCCAATTCATAGCACAGGTTCTCAGTGGAGCTAAGATTTGAGCTGGACAGTCCATCCGGGTTACCAAATTATCTGTATACCAGTCCAGTGTCACCCTGGAAACACGACATTGCACAGCCTACAATGATCCCCTGCTCAAAGTCGTTTAGCTCCTTCTGGCAAGCCATTTTGTTCTAATCAGTGCCCTTCTACCAGTTTTATACCTGGGGGAGGGGGGCATGCCACTCATTCAAGCTGGGGCTCTGTAAGGAGCAATCTCTATTCATTTATTTAACAGTCCGTGCAGTGTCCATGCTGATCATCTTGCACCAGCGGGGAAGCAATCGCAACAGATATGTTCTCCACATTGCTTTGCATGTGCAATAGTGCTTTCTCTGCCTACATTGTGGACTTGCCTCCAGCTCTCCATGAGCCCCCTGATGCACACGTTTACTGCATGTTCCTGCTCTAATTATCCTGCGGATTGTAAGCTTGTTTTTTCACGATGTGAACTATGCGCCACAAACGTGAAACTTTTAGTTGATCTGTTAATAGAAAACAAAATGTCTACCATGAAAAGCAAATGCTTTATTAGCTGAATTATATATTGTCTACTGTACATGCCATCAGTGACATATTGCTGATGGTGTCCCAGCTACAGCCCCGTTGAAATGTACACAGTTATATTGTTACCAGACTTTGTTGCAAGGTAAAGGGAAGTAATTTGCAAAATAAGAAAGACAAGGCAAGGCTCTATTACCCAGATTCCTCGCTGTACTGTAAATTGTATAATTATGTGGCTGGACAGGTTTTTCTCTTGTCTGAGTGAATAAAAATTCTTTTCAATGTCTTCATCTCTACAAACTTTACCCTGCATGTGAAAACTCTTAAGCTGCTTTAAAGTCAATGTTGACATTATCACAGAAAAATTACGATTAGCAATATATACTGTAGGAGGACATTTACTAAGCAGTGAGCCAGTGGAGAAGTGCCAAAGGCAACCAATCAGCATGGAAGTAACATCTATAATTTGCATACTATAATATATTATACAGAGCTGCTGATTTGTTGATGGGGCAACTTCCACACTGGCTCACTTCTCCGCTTTTATCACTGCTTAGTAAATGTCCCCCACAATTTGCTAAGTGGCCGTGCAATGCATTATTGGTGCAGCTATATGATGTCTCCACCTTTCCTTTGTATACATGCCATGCTATTAGGGTTTACTTACTTGTATATGCCCTACACACTGGCCTGCTCGTCCATATTGGCCTGCATGCACAGGCGATGGGGCAGCAGCGATGAACGAGCGCGGCGCCGCGCTTCGTTCATCGCTGGTGCCTCCACACTCATAGATATGAATGGTATCTCGTTCATTAATGAACGAGATCGTTCATATCTTTGAGTATTATCTGCCAGTGTGTAGGGCCTATTAGTGAGCAAAGTTGATCACTTTCTGGTAGATGCACTTCTTTTTAGTAATAGGCTATAATTTGGAAAAGTTGGAGTCGAGTCTATTGTAAAACTCAGGCATAGGACCTGAGAGCCTTAGGGGTCTATGTACTAAGCCATGGAGAGAGATAAAGTGGAAAGAGATATAGTAGCAGCCAGTCAGCTCCTAACTGCCATGTCCCAGACTGTGTTTGAGTTAGGAGATGGTTGATTGGTACATTATATCCAGTCACTTTATCTTTCTGAGGCTTAGACCCCTTAATTTGACAATAAACTAATGATTTTAGCTACATACTAATACAGCGGTCTTCAGAAAGTGTAATCTAGTTATATGAAATATTTATAGACGCCCAATACCTTTTTCAAACTGAAATCAGACCAACATATTTTTGTTTGCTATAAACTCTCCTACATAATTTACCCACACTTGCTGAAATACAATCATGGTAGAGTCTCCCTAATTGCTACTTCTAGCAGTATATAGAACTCTGACATCTTTGCTCCTTACACTCCAATACAATCTTCCCTGCTGAAATCGCTATGGACCAAATGTTATATATCACGGGTGGGGAACCTTTTTTCTACCAAGGGCCATTTGGATATTTATAAAATCCTTCGGGGGCCGTACAAAAATTATCAACTTAAAAATTAGCCTGTCCCCAGTAGATATGCCCCCAGTCACTTGTTATGCCCCATTAGATATGCCCCCAGACAGTTGTTAAGCCCCATTAGTTATGCCCCCTAGTAGCGCCAATTACACACACACACATTAAAAGAAAAAACAAAACACAGTACTCGCCAGCCCCGCACCAGCTTCCGGACCGTTGCCCTCCGCCTGGCCGCGTGCTCCTCAGAACTATGGGAAAGACGTTATGACATTTCTCCCATAGCACCGCACAGCTGCACGCACACACTGACAGAGCCGGAGCTCAGGAGTGAGCTCTTGCCTCCGGCTGCAGCTGAGGGGCAGAAGCCGGGCACCCGTTAGTAACAAAATCTCAGCAGGCACCCGGCATCTCCCTCGGTTAGGTAAGCCTGGCCGGGCCGGATCAAGTGGCTCTGCGAGCCTTATACGGCCCGCGGGCCTGAGGTTCCCCACCCCTGTTATATATGAATCTGCTGGTCCCAGCGTGATTCCAGTGATATAGCTCCTAGATTTAAAGCAGCAATTACTTTTAAAGAATAACAACCTGGTCTTGCCTTAATGCTAATTGGCGCTTTAAATCTATCTGATTAAATTACGCTAGATTATTTTATTCTATTATTATTTTATTAACCGTTTCTTATATAGCGCAGCATATTCCGTTGTGCTTTACAATTGCTAGAGGAACAAGTCAGATCCTATTACATTTGGGCAACTTCCAATGGCCTAATTTCAGCCATCTTCATTTTACTGATAAGGTGCAATCACAGACTTTCAGGTGATGAAATGGGAGGAGGGAACAGGGAGGCCCTGAGGATTGGACTTCAGTTACACAATACAGGGTTGCTTCTGAGTCCGGTAGCAAAGCAAAAACAGAAAGTAACTTTGCAGCTGGATAAACCATGCTACAGTGCAACACATTTATTATTCTTCATGCATGGTAATGCTGGTTGCGTCTACATGTAGCCCAGAAGCAGCCAACACTTACCCTGTGTGAAAAACACACAATTGCAATATATATCTTAATTTACACTGCAATTAAAAAGTTGAGTTTGGATACGCCCCTCTCACATCTAACTCTCAAAACAGCACAATATGGGTTTGCCAATGGGCACAGTTGCTTGCTCTTGTTGTTCAAAATCAGCCGCTGTGTTTTCACAACCTCCATATATGGGCAAATTCTACAGTACTCCTACAGAATTCCTGAGGGATGGAACAGTAGTCTGACACACTGATGATCGGACAGACAGCAGCACTCTGCTTGACGTGTAGTGGATCTGCTCTTTGAAGCCATTTACATTGCCTTACATTGACATTGGCGTGTGAATGATGTGGGACAGAGACATTGGCGTGTGAATGATGTGGGACAGGGACATTGGGGTGTAAATGATGTGGGACCGGGATGTCGGGGTGTAAATGAGGTGGGACAGGGATGTCGGGGTGTAAATGAGGTGGGACAGGGATGTCGGGGTGTAAATGAGGTGGGACAGGGATGTCGGGGTGTAAATGAGGTGGGACAGGGACGTCGGGTGTAAATGAGGTGGGACAGGGACGTCGGGTGTAAATGAGGTGGGACAGGGACGTCGGGTGTAAATGAGGTGGGACAGGGACGTCGGGGTGTAAATGATGTGGGACAGGGACGTCGGGGTGTAAATGATGTGGGACAGGGACGTCGGGGTGTAAATGAGGTGGGACAGGGACGTCGGGGTGTAAATGAGGTGGGACAGGGACGTCTGGGTGTAAATGAGGTGGGACAGGGATATCGGGGTGTAAATGAGGTGGGACAGAGACGTCTGGGTGTAAATGAGGTGAGATATAGATGTGAGGGTGTAAATGATGTGGGACAAGTATATGGGGGTGTAAATGATGTGGGACGGGTGGGGGAATAAATTATGAGGGACAGGGACGTGGGGTGTAAATGATGTGGGGCAGGGACGTGGGGCGCAAATGATGTGGGACAGGGACGTGGAGGTATAAATGTTGTGGAACAGGGACGTTGAGGTGTAAATGATGTGGGACAGGGACGTGGAGGTGTAAATGATGTGGAACAGGGACATGGAGGTGTTGTTTCAATGGGAGAGGGGTTTTTGAGGTAAGTGTTTATAGAAATGTTTGCAAACTTGTATAAAAATACTGTAACATTACTATACAGATATTTCTGCAGCAAGATACATTGGTTTCCACAGGAAAACATTGGGGTGTAGAGTGGATCTTGATCCAGAGGCACCAACAGGGTAAAGCTTTAGGCTGTCCCAGGATGCATTGGGGCCTCCTCTATAAACCCCACCTTCAGACACTGGAGCTCAGTTTCGAGTTGGTGCCTGCAGCAGCAGGTCACCTTACAGGAGGGCTGCACTGGGCAGCCCTGAAAAAGCTTCTAAGAAGATTTCTTCTCTGGGCTGTCAGCGCTGTATGTCAGGGTGACACGTCAGCACTGTAGCTCCATCATCTCCCAAGCGCCGTTGCATACTCCCGTGGCTCAGTTCCCGGGTGCTTGGGGTGGAGACACTCTGGCTTAGGCACACGGTCGCAGACGCTCTCCTGGTTTGCGTGGCTGCAACGGGGAGGAGGGAAGAGGGTTCCCCAGGTGGGGCCTGCCATTAAATCGCGTTCCGTTCATGACCTAGGGAGATGGGTCGTGGCGCTGGCGTGGACACTGTCTCCGAGCAGGGATCCCACCAGACCACTGGGGCGTCGGAGTACAGGTCGGGTGTGCTAACACCCCATTTAATAAGACTCACAGTACGCGGGGTGGAAGTCAAGCATAGGGGAGGTGGCACTTGACCTGTAGCCACTCCCCCGGCCCAGGGCGCCATCTCTGAACAGATTTTACCGCCCTGGTGCTGCCTCACTATTCCTCACTCCCTGACTGAGACGCTGGGCGCCATCTTCTGACCATAGTTGTGGAGGGACTGCAGGGCAAGATCTCCTTTGTAAAGTCGTCTGTATACCGTGTTGTGACTTTACAAACACTTGAGTATTCTGCATGTCTTTATACAGACAGCGTTAGTTAAGAAAAAGCGTACCTTTTATAGAATATATTGTACGAGGATTCTAATATATACCTCCGATCTAGGACGTGCTGTGATATAGATATACAGTGCTTTGCTAAAGTATTCACCCCCCCCCCCCCCCCTTGCATTTTTCATGTTTTGTTGCCTCACAACCTGGAATTAAAATGGATTGTTTGAAGGTTTGCATTATTTCATTCACAGAACATGCCTACAACTTTGAAGATTTTTTTTATTTTTTTATTGTGAAGCAAACAACAAATAGGACAAAATAACAGAAAACTTCAGCGTGCATAACTATTCACCCCCATGAAGTCAGTACTTTTGTAGAACCACCTTTTGCGGCAATTACAGCTGCAAGTTGCTTTGGATAAGTCTCTATGAGCTTGCCACATGTTGCCAATGGGATTTTTGTCCATTCCTCAAGGCAAAACTGCTCCAGCTCCTTCATGTTGGATGGTATCCGCTTGTGAACAGCAATCTTCCATTCTGACCACAGATTCTCAATTGGATTGAGATCTGGGCTTTCACTAGGCCATTCCAACACATTTAAATGTTTCCCCTTAAACCACTCGAGTGTTGCTTTACCAGTATGCTTCGGGTCATTGTCCTGCTGGAAGGTGAACCTCCGTCCCAGTCTCAATTCACAGGTAGACTGAAACAGGTTTTGCTCAAGAATATCCCTGTATTTAGCACCATCCATCTTTCCCTCGACTCGAAATAGTTTCCCAGTGCCTGCTGCTAAAAAATATCCCCACAGCAGGGGATGGTGTTCTTGGGGTGATGGGATGTGTTGGGTTTGCGCCAGACATAGCGTTTGGTGGCCGAAAAGTTCAATTTTAGTCTCATCTGACCAGAGCACTTTCTTCCATAAATTTGGGGAGTCGTCCACATGCCTTTTGGCAAACTCAAAACATGCCTTCTTATTTTTAACACTAAGTAATGGCTTTTTTTCTGGCCACTCTTCCATAAACCCCAGCTCTATGGAGTGTACGGCTTATTGTGGTCACATGCGCAAATACATCAGTCTCTGCTGTGGAACTCTGCAGCTCCTTCAGGGTTAACTTTTGGTCTCTGTGCTGCCTCTCTGATTAATGCCCTCCTTGCCCGGTCTGTGAGTTTTGGTAGCCGGCCCTCTCTTGGCAGGTTTGTTGTGGTACTTGTTCTTTCCATTTTAAGATGATGGACTTGATGGTGCTCCGGAGGATCATTAAAGATTTTTTTTTTTTTTTTTATAACCCAATACTGACTTGTATTTCTCAACAACTTTGTCCCTGACTTGTTTGGAGAGCTTCTTGGTCTTCATGTTGTGATGCCTCTTGCTTAGTGGTGTTGCAGCCTCTGGGGCCTGTCAGAAAAGGTGTGTTTATACTGACAGATCATGTGACACTTAGATTGCACACAGGTGGACTTCATTTCACTAATTATGTGACTTCTAAAGGTAATTGGTTGCACCAGAACTTTTGAGGGGCTTCATAGCAAAGGAGGTGAATGTCCCTGTCGATCTTATGTTTGTCGATGTAGTGATGTTGTCGATGTTACATTTGCTGATGTACGATCACTGTTGATCTATGTGTTGTCGATGGTTCCGGTATAACACTCCTTTTTCTCTGTACCCCAGTATGCTGTAAAGTTCTTAATGTGATGAAGCACGCTACTGTTTCAACCATTAATGAACAATACTAAAATCATCCCTTTGACACCTTTTAAAAGTCTCCAGCACTTTATTTATGGCTCCGAATAGCCTTTTATATTGTCCTCCTATCTCAGTTGGCACTTTTTTGGAGGTCCAGGGTGGTTTTCACACTTTTAATGCACTCTACCAGGTCATTAAACAGACATGCCGCTGACGCCGGAGACGAAGGAGGGTCACAGGAGAGGCGCACGCTGTGCCCTCCGTGTCCCTCCTTCCCAGCATAGCAGCGGGGGAGCCCGGAGAGGGGTCTTGTACCTGGCACGGAGGGGGGGGGGGGGCGAAGCATATTTGGCACTTGGTGAGGCATATTTGGCACTGGAGGGAGGGGGGGGCGAGCATATTTGGCACTTGGTGAGGCATATTTGGCACTGGGTGGGGGCATAGTTGGCACTGGGGGGGCATAATTGCACTGTGGGGGGGCATATTTGGCACGAGGGGAGCATATTTGGCACTGCGGGGTGTATGTGTACCTGGCTCTGGGGCGGGGAGGGCATATTTGGCACTGGGGGTATATGTGTACCTAGCACTTGGGAGGGCATATTTGGCACTGGGGGTATATGTGTACCTAGCACTTGGGGGGGCATATTTGGCACTGGGGGCATATGTGGCACTGGGAGCACAGCCCTAGCAACAAGCATTACCCCCTGGTTACAAGCACAACACCCAGCTCATAAAATCCCTGGCAACAAGCATTACCCCCTAGGAATGAGCATGACACCCAGTGCATGAAACCCCTGGCAACGAACATTACCCCCTGGCAACAAGCTTGAAACCCAGCACATGATACCTCTGGCAACAAGCATAACACCTACCGCATGAAACCCCTGGCAACGAGCACGACACCCTGTGCATGAAACCCCCGGCACCGTGCATGGAACCAAGAGCATGAAACCTCTGTCAACGAGCAGGTAATTTAAAAGTAATTAGAAGCCTTACTGTAGGATTTAATGTGTAATGGGCATTGCGGTGTGTGGCATAATGTATAACGGACATTGCGGTGTGTCATAATGTGTCACAGACATTACAGTGTGTGGCATACTATATCATGGGCATTGTGGTATAATGTCTCGGGGGCTTTGCAGTGTGTGGCATAATGTATAACGGGCATTGCGGTATGGCATAGGGTATAACAGGCATTGCGATATGTGTCACAGGCATTACGGTGTGTGGTATACTATATCACGGGCATTGTGCTATAATGTATCAGGGGCATTGCAGTGTGTGGCATAATGTATCACGGACATTGCGATGCCTGTCATAATGTGTCAGGGGCATTACGGTGTGTGGCATAATGTGTCGGGGGCATTATGGTGTGTGGCATATTGTGTCATGGGCATTATTATGTGTGGCATAATGTCTAAGGGCTATTGCAGTATGTGTCATAATGTATACTGGGCATTACTATACGGATTAAAAATGACAAATAATGTAAGGGGCATGAATCAGGATAATTTTTTTTCCTGTGGTGGCCAACGTCTGGGCGTGCAGGTTGCAAAATTGGGGTATAAGGTAGTCTTTTCCTGCAATGCCACGCCCCTTTATGCAAAGCCACGCCCATTCCCGCAAGGTCACACCCCTTTTTTCGGCACTCGCAGATTCACCACTTTACGACAATTATAAGGGGGGGGGGGGGGGGTGCGCAAGAGAATTTTTTGGCTTGGGGGAGAAAATTTTTTAGTTACGCCACTGCTCCAGTGGTTTATAGAGGAGACCCCAATGCATCCTGGGACAGCCTAAAGCTTTAGCCTGTTGGTGCCTCTGGATCAAGATCCACTCTATATCCTGATGTTTTCCTGTGGAACCAATGTACCTCACAGAAAGAGTGTTAACCATGGTAAGTCTACTATAACACTCTTTTTTTTTTTTCTGTACCCCAGTATGCTGTAAAGTTCTTAATGTGATGAAACACGCTACTGTTTCAACCATTAATGAACAATACTAAAATCATTTTCTTTGACACCTTTTAAAAGTCTCCAGCACATTATTTATGGCTCCGAACAGCCTTTTATATTGTCCTCCTATCTCAGTTGGCACTTTTTTGGAGGTCCAGGGTGGTTTTCACACTTTTCATGCACTCTACCAGGTCCCATTTTCTAGAAAAGTTGTGCAACCGTAAATTGGCATTTCTGATTGGATCTATCCTTTCTCGGGTGTGCACATTTGTGCAACGTATGTGAGGGTCATGAAACAAACTGCCTTTCACAAACTCTCCTAATTGTATTGACCCCAGAGAGGATGTTTCAAATGACTCTACAAATGACTACAGACCAATTACCCCCTGAAAATCACCATTGCAGAGAGTTATTATTGATTACTTTCCTCTTGTATCCAATGCCAAACCAAGTAATGTAATCTTACAGACATGTACATTTCATAGACTGTAGCCAAACTCTGGTCCAAACATCTACCCTGTTTCTCTGAATAGTAAAACAAATTCTTTACACATTGAATTCTAGAATCCTCTTAAATATCTGCCATTGTTTGTTTTTTGTGTTTTTTCCTCATGAAGAACCAAGATAAACGCAAGGCTCAGGAATCCAAAGAAGAAAGTACTAAACTGAAAAACCAAATATTTGACCTTTCTCAGGTAACTGTCTGAACAGATGCTTGCAGTGATTTGTGTGAACAATGTCTGATAGATGGAAAGTGAGATCACAGAATATGTCTTAAGGGTCTCTGCAGCAGGATGAGCACCAATAAACCATATCCCCAATTGTAAATGTGTGTCAATAGTTTATATGGTATACACAGTTTGTACTGTGCTCTGTTACAAGACTCAGGGGCCCATTTTGCCTGAAGTGACCCATCGAACAAATCCATTATAGACTCAATTTAACAGAAATATGTCGTCCGGCAGCTGAGCAATAGTTGGCCCGGAGCAGTGAGACGTGCCATACCCTTCACCAGGCTAGTGACACAGCTGGCAGGATTCTTGCCACTACTAACAATGCATTCCTTGGCTGCAACACTGTTCACATGGGATCAGTACGAGATCCTGGCAGTCGGGAGACAAACACCGGGAGCCCGACAGCCGGGATCCAGCGGTAAGCGCAGCATGTCCCCTTGCAAGCTCACTGCGCTCGCCGCACTTCTTGCCCGGTGGCAACCGAAGATCGCCACTGGTTTCTATTTCCTCCGGGTGGTGGTGTGGACCACCACCCAAGAGGGGTAACCAGCCGGTAGTCAGGACAATGACCGCCGGTATTTCAGCTGGTGTTGGGATTCTGGCGTCTGTATCCTGACCGCCGGGATCCCGACAGGCGGTCAGTTGACTGCCTCCCATTCACATAGTGGGCAAGAATGAGCTCTTTCCTTTCTGTTTACTATTATATACTGAGGGGCATATGTGATTTTCTGTAAGTCACTAGTAACGTTCTGTTTCAATGGGGCAGATGTAGTAAGCCAGGAGAAGTGATAAGTGCAAGGTGATAACGCATCGGTCAATCAGCTCCTAACTGTCATTTCTCTGACGTCCTAAGTGGATACTGGGGACTCCGTCAGGACCATGGGGAATAGCGGCTCCGCAGGAGACAGGGCACAAAGTAAAAGCTTTAGGATCAGGTGGTGTGCACTGGCTCCTCCCCCTATGACCCTCCTCCAAGCCTCAGTTAGGTTTTTGTGCCCGGCCGAGAAGGGTGCAATCTAGGTGGCTCTCCTAAAGAGCTGCTTAGAGTAAAAGTTTTGTTAGGTTTTTTATTTTCAGTGAGTCCTGCTGGCAACAGGCTCACTGCAACGAGGGACTTAGGGGAGAAGAAGTGAACTCACCTGCGTGCAGGATGGATTGGCTTCTTAGGCTACTGGACACTAGCTCCAGAGGGACGATCACAGGTACAGCCTGGATGGGTCACCGGAGCCGCGCCGCCGACCCCCTTGCAGATGCTGAAGAGAGAAGAGGTCCAGAAATCGGCGGCTGAAGACTTCTCAGTCTTCATGAGGTAGCGCACAGCACTGCAGCTGTGCGCCATTGCTCTCAGCACACTTCACACCAACGGTCACTGAGGGTGCAGGGCGCTTGGGGGGGCGCCCTGGGCAGCAATGAAAGTACCTATGCTGGCTAAAAATACATCACATATAGCCCCTGGGGCTATATGGATGTATTTAACCCCTGCCAGGTTGTCAGAAAAACGGGAGAAGAAGCCCGCCGAAAAGGGGGCGGGGCCTATTCTCCTCAGCACACAGCGCCATTTTCCTACACCGCTCCGCTGCTAGGAAGGCTCCCAGGCTCTCCCCTGCACTGCACTACAGAAACAGGGTTAAAACAGAGAGGGGGGGCACTTATTTGGCGATATTATTATATATTAAGATGCTATAAGGGAAAACACTTATATAAGGTTGTCCCTGTATAATATAGCGTTTTGGTGTGTGCTGGCAAACTCTCCCTCTGTCTCCCCAAAGGGCTAGTGGGGTCCTGTCCTCTATCAGAGCATTCCCTGTGTGTGTGCTGTGTGTCGGTACGTGTGTGTCGACATGTATGAGGACGATGTTGGTGAGGAGGCGGAGCAATTGCCTGTAATGGTGATGTCACTCTCTAGGGAGTCGACACTGGAATGGATGGCTTATTTAGGGAATTACGTGATAATGTCAACACGCTGCAAGGTCGGTTGTCGACATGAGACGGCCGGCAAACCAATTAGTACCTGTCCAGGCGTCTCAAACACCGTCAGGGGCTTTAAAACGCCCATTTACCTCAGTCGGTCGACACGGACACTGACTCCAGTGTCGACGGTGAAGAAACAAACGTATTTTCCATTTGGGCCACACGTTACATGTTAAGGGCAATGAAGGAGGTGTTACATATTTCTGATACTACAAGTACCACAAAAGAGGGTATTATCTGGGGTGTGAAAAAACTACCTGTAGTTTTTCCTGAATCAGATAAATTAAATGAAGTGTGTGATGATGCGTGGGTTTCCCCCGATAGAAAATTATTGGCGTTATACCCTTTCCCGCCAGAAGTTAGGGCGCGTTGGGAAACACCCCTTAGGGTGGATAAGGCGCTCACACGCTTATCAAACCAAGTGGCGTTACCGTCTCCAGATACGGCCGCCCTCAAAGAGCCAGCTGATAGGAGGCTGGAAAATATCCTAAAAAGTATATACACACATACTGGTGTTATACTGCGACCAGCGATCGCCTCAGCCTGGATGTGCAGCGCTGGGGTGGCTTGGTCGGATTCCCTGACTGAAAATATTGATACCCTTGACAGGGACAGTATTTTATTGACTATAGAGCATTTAAAGGATGCATTTCTATATATGCGAGATGCACAGAGGGATATTTGCACTCTGGCATCAAGAGTAAGTGCGATGTCCATATCTGCCAGAAGATGTTTATGGACACGACAGTGGTCAGGTGATGCAGATTCCAAACGGCACATGGAAGTATTGCCGTATAAAGGGGAGGAGTTATTTGGGGTCGGTCCATCGGACCTGGTGGCCACGGCAACAGCTGGAAAATCCACCTTTTTTACCCCAAGTCACATCTCAGCAGAAAAAGACACCGTCTTTTCAGCCTCAGTCCTTTCGTCCCCATAAGGGCAAGCAGGCAAAAGGCCAGTCATATCTGCCCAGGGATAGAGGAAAGGGAAGAAGACTGCAGCAGGCAGCCCATTCCCAGGAACAGAAGCCCCCCACCGCTTTTGCCAAGTCCTCAGCATGACGCTGGGGCCGTACAAGCGGACTCAGGTGCGATGGGGGGTCGTCTCAAGAGTTTCAGCGCGCAGTGGGCTCACTCGCAAGTGGACCCCTGGATCCTACAAGTAGGATCCCAGGGGTACAGATTAGAAATTCGAGACGTCTCCCCCTCGCAGGTTCCTGAAGTCTGCTTTACCAACGTCTCCCTCCGACAGGGAGGCAGTATTGGAAACAATTCACAAGCTGTATTCCCAGCAGGTGATAATCAAAGTACCCCTCCTACAACAAGGAAAGGGGTATTATTCCACACTATATTGTGGTACTGAAGCCAGACGGCTCGGTGAGACCTATTCTAAATCTGAAATATTTGAACATTTACATACAAAGGTTCAAATCGAGATGGAGTCACTCGGAGCAGTGATAGCGAACCAGGAAGAAGGGGACTATATGGTGTCCCTGGACATCAAGGATGCTTACCTCCATGTCCCAATTTGCCCTTCTCACCAAGGGTACCTCAGGTTCGTGGTACAAAACTGTCACTATCAGTTTCAGACGCTGCCGTTTGGATTGTCCACGGCACCCCGGGTCTTTACCAAGGTAATGGCCGAAATGATGATTCTTCTTCAAAGAAAAGGCGTCTTAATTATCCCTTACTTGGACGATCTCCTGATAAGGGCAAGGTCCAGAGAACAGTTGGAGGTCGGAGTAGCACTATCTCAAGTAGTTCTACGACCGCACGGGTGGATTCTAAATATTCCAAAATCGCAGCTGTCTCCGACGACACGTCTGCTGTTCCTAGGGATGATTCTGGACACAGTCCAGAAAAAGGTGTTTCTCCCGGAGGAGAAAGCCAGGGAGTTATCCGAGCTAGTCAGGAACCTCCTAAAACCAGGAAAAGTGTCAGTGCATCATTGCACAAGGGTCCTGGGAAAAATGGTGGCTTCTTACGAAGCGATTCCATTCGGCAGATTTCACGCAAGAACTTTTCAGTGGGATCTGCTGGAAAAATGGTCCGGATCGCATCTTCAGATGCATCAGCGGATAACCCTGTCTCCAACCACGGATGCCAGCCTGAAAGGAAAAAATTTCCAGGGAGTGTGATCAAGTCTGGAGACTTCTCTCCACATAAATATACTGGAGCTAAGAGTAATTTACAATGCTCTAAGCTTAGCAAGACCTCTGCTTCAAGGTCAGCCGGTATTGATCCAGTGGGACAACATCACGGCAGTCGCCCACGTAAACAGACAGGGCGGCACAAGAAGCAGGAGGGCAATGGCAGAAACTGCAAGGATTCTTCGCTGGGCGGAAAATCATGTGATAGCAGTGTTCATTCCGGGAGTGGACAACTGGGAAGCAGACTTCCTCAGCACGACCTCCACCCGGGAGAGTGGGGACTTCATCGGGAAGTCTTCCACATGATTGTGAACCGTTGGGAAAGACCAAAGGTGGACATGATGGCGTCCCGCCTGAACAAAAAACTGGACAGGTATTGCGCCAGGTCAAGAGACCCTCAGGCAATAGCTGTGGACGTTCTGGTAACACCGTGGGTGTACCAGTCGGTGTATGTGTTCCCTCCTCTGCTTCTCATACCTAAGGTACTGAGAATTATAAGACGTAGAGGAGTAAGAACTATACCCGTGGCTCCGGATTGGCCAAGAAGGACTTGGTACCCGGAACTTCAAGAGATGCTCACAGAGGACTCATGGCCTCTGCCGCTAAGAAGGGACTTGCTTCAGCAAGTACCATGTCTGTTCCAAGACTTACCGCGGCTGCGTTTGACGGCATGGCGGTTGAACGCCGGATCCTAAGGGAAAAAGGCATTCCGGAAGAGGTCATTCCTACCCTGGTCAAAGCCAGGAAGGAGGTGATCGCACAACATTATCACCACATGTGGCGAAACTATGTTGCGTGGTGTGAGGCCAGGAAGGCCCCACGAAGAAATTTCAACTCGGTCGATTCCTGCATTTCCTGCAAACAGGAGTGTCTATGGGCCTCAAATTGGGGTCCATTAAGGTTCAAATTTCGGCCCTGTCGATTTTCTTCCAGAAAGAATTGGCTTCAGTTCCTGAAGTCCAGAAGTTTGTCAAGGGAGTACTGCATATACAACCCCCTTTTGTGCCTCCAGTGGCACTGTGGGATCTCAACGTAGTTCTGGGATTCCTCAAATCACATTGGTTTAAACCGCTCAAATCTGTGGATTTGAAATATCTCACATGGAAAGTGACCATGATGTTGGCCCTGGCCTCGGCCAGGCGAGTGTCAGAATTGGCGGCTTTGTCTCACAAAAGCCCATATCTGATTGTCCATTCGGACAGGGCAGAGCTGCGGACTCGTCCCCAGTTTCTCCCTAAGGTGGTGTCAGCGTTTCACCTGAACCAGCTTATTGTGGTACCTGCGGCTACTAGGGACTTGGAGGACTCCAAGTTGCTAGATGTTGTCAGGGCCCTGAAAATATAGGTTTCCAGGACGGCTGGAGTCAGGAAAACTGACTTGCTGTTATCCTGTATGCACCCAACAAACTGGGTGCTCTTGCTTCTAAGCAGATGATTGCTAGTTGGATGTGTAGTACAATTCAGCTTGCACATTCTGTGGCAGGCCTGCCACAGCCAAAATATGTAAATGCCCATTCCACAAGGAAGGTGGGCTCATCTTGGGCGGCTGCCCGAGGGGTCTCGGCTTTACAACTTTGCCGAGCTGCTACTTGGTCAGGGGCACACCCTGGCTGAGGAGGACCTGGAGTTCTCTCACTCGGTTCTGCAGAGTCATCCGCACTCTCCCGCCCGTTTGGGAGCTTTGGTATAATCCCCATGGTCCTGACGGAGTCCCCAGCATCCACTTAGGACGTCAGAGAAAATAAGAATTTACTTACCGATAATTCTATTTCTCGTAGTCCGTAGTGGATGCTGGGCGCCCATCCCAAGTGCGGATTGTCTGCAATACTTGTACATAGTTATTGTTACAAAAATCGGGTTATTACTGTTGTGAGCCATCTTTTCAGAGGCTCCGCTGTTATCATGCTGTTAACTGGGTTCAGATCACAGGTTGTACAGTGTGATTGGTGTGGCTGGTATGAGTCTTACCCGGGATTCAAAATCCTTCCTTATTGTGTACGCTCGTCCGGGCACAGTATCCTAACTGAGGCTTGGAGGAGGGTCATAGGGGGAGGAGCCAGTGCACACCACCTGATCCTAAAGCTTTTACTTTTGTGCCCTGTCTCCTGCGGAGCCGCTATTCCCCATGGTCCTGACGGAGTCCCCAGCATCCACTACGGACTACGAGAAATAGAATTATCGGTAAGTAAATTCTTATTTTTTCAAACCCATAATGATTGGCTGGTGCATTATCACTTTCTACTTATTAAGCATGGAGAAGTGATAAAGCAGTGATAAGTAGCAAGTGATAATGCACCAGCCAATCATTATAGGTTTGAAAAATGACAGGCGCTGATTGATTGGTGCGTTATCACCTTGCACTTATCACTGCTTTATCACTTCTCCAGGCTTAATACATCTGCTCCAATAGGATTTCAAGAGTGTATAGTTTATCAGGACTATTTGGCACCTAAGGAATCCTTTAGTGCCAAATTATGGTTTTGTTTTCAAGACTTATGTAATAGAGTACCAGGGCCGGCGAGCCATTAAGATGGGATTTTCTTCTGTGATTTATGCAGTATATACAGTATGTGTGCAAGACATCTTAGCTCTTCCTGCTTCTAAACACTGTAGACAAGGGTCTCTATATTATTATTATTAATATTATTATTCTTTATATGGCGCCACAAGGGTTCCGCAGCGCCCAATTAGAGTACATAAAAAATCAAACATAAATAATCAAACCGGAAAACAGCAACTTACAGTTGATGACAGTATAGGACAAGTACAGCGTAAATGAACTGTTACATCAGCAGATGACACTGGAATAAGTATCAGGTGGCAGAAGACTGCTGGATGTGGTAGAGTTGAAGATTATTAAAGTAAGACAAAGGATAAGCACATGAGGGAAGAGGGCCCTGCTCGTGAGAGCTTACAGTCTAAAGGGGAGGGGTAGACAGACAGGGGTGACACAGATGGGGAACATAGAGAACGTGGAACAGAGGGTTAGGATGAGATTTGGCTGGGTTTGTTGAAGAAGTTGGTCTTAAGAGCCCGTTTGAAGTTTTGTAGAGAGGTGGAGAGTCGGAGGGGGAGAGGTAGGGAATTCCAGAGAAGTGGAGCAGCACGTGAAAAATCTTGGAGGTAGGAGTGGGAGGAAGTAATCCGTAGTCAGGATAGTCGTCGTGCATTAGCAGAACGAAGAGGAAGGGTGGGAGTGTAAAGGGAGATAAGATCAGAGATGTAGATGGGAGAGGAGTGGGTGAGGGCTTTGTAAGCAAGTGTGAGAAGCTTGAAATGGGTTCTGAAAGGGAAGGGGAGCCAGTGAAGGTCTAGTAAGAGAGGAGAGGTAGACGTAGTTCGTTTGGTGAGGAAAATGAGCCGGGCAGCAGCGTTGAGGATAGATTGGAGTGGAGAGAGGTGTTTGTCAGGAGGAGATTACAGTAGTCCAGTCAGGAGTTGACCAGTGAGTGGATAAGAGTCTTAGTAGCATTCTGGGTCAGAGAGGGTCTGATCCTGGAAATATTTTTTAGATTAAAACGGCAGGTTTGTGAGAGGTGCTGAATGGTTGGTTTGAAGGAGAGGGAGGAGTCGAGGATTACTCCAAGACAGCGCACTTGGGGGCTAGAGGAGATAGTAGTGCCATCAATAGATAATGAGATTGTAGGAGGTGAGGTTATGCGGGAAGGAGGGAAGATGATCAGCTCGGTCTTAGACATGTTAAGTTTAAGAAAGCGCTGGGACATCCAGGAAGAGGTAGCAGAGAGACAGTTGGAGATACGAGTGAGGAGAGCAGGGGAGCGGTCTGGGGAGGAAAGATAGATTTGGGTGTAATCAGCATAGAGATGATATTGGAAACCAAAAGAAATGATGAGCTTACCTAGTAAGGACGTATAGAGAGAGAAGAGGACCAAGGACAGAACCTTGGGGTACACCTACAGTTAGTGGAAGTGAGGGGGAGGTGGAGTCATGTGAGGAGACAGAGAATGAACGGTCAGAGAGGTAGGAAGACAACCAAGAGAGGGCAGTGTCACGCAGACCAATGGAGTGAAGGATTTGCAGTAGGAGAGAATGGTCCACAGTGTCAAAAGCAGCAGAGTGATCAAGTAGAATAAGTAGAGAGTAGTGTCCCTTAGATTTAGCAGCATGGAGGTCATTGCATACTTTTGTAAGGGCAGTTTCAGTGGAGTGGAGAAGACGGAAGCCAGACTGGAATTGGGCAAGCAGTGAGTGTGAGGAAAGAAAGGAAGTAAGGCGGTTGTAGACAATACGTTGAAGGAGTTTGGAGGCAAAAGGAAGGAGAGAGTCGGTAGTTGGAGAGAGTGTTTGGATCAAGAGTAGGTTTTTTAAGAATAGGAGAGATGAGTGCATGTTTGAAGGCAGAGGGGACAGTGCCTGATGAGAGGGAGAGATTGAGAAGGTGGGAAAGATGGGAACAAGCAGAAGGAGAGAGGTAGCGGAGGAGGCGGGAGGGGATAGGGTCAAGTGGGGAGGTGGTGAGGGGACAGGAACGAATGAGGGCCATGACTTCCTCTCCAGATGCATGGGAGAAAGAGGTCAGAGTTGGTGGGAGGGATGGGGAGGAGTGGTAAGGGATGGGAGAGAGCTGGTTACTGATGGTCTGGTGTGATGTGATGTCCTTACGTATGGAGTCAATTTTGGATGTGAAGTAAGTGGCAAAGTCAAGAGCAGAGAGTGAGGGAGGGAGACGAGGTGGAGGTGGGCTGAGGAGTGAGTTGAGAGTGGCAGAGAGGCACCGGGGGTTGGAAGACTGGGAGGAGATGAGGTTCTTGAAGTATGACTGTTTAGCAAGAGAAAGGGCAGCACTGAAGGATGAGAGCATAAGTTTGAAATGGAGGAAGTCCGCCTTAGAGCATGATTTCCTCTAGTGTCGCTCAGCAGTACGTGAGCATTTTTGCAGATATCTGGTGCATTTGGTGTGCTAGGGTTGAGGTGGTAATTTGTGAGGATGAATAGTGGTTGGTGGAGCAACAGAGTCAAGAGCAGAAGTAAGGGATGCATTGTATATGGAAGTGGCTTGTTCAGGGCATGAGAGAGAGAATAGGAGAGAGAAGTGAGTCAAACAGGGAGGAAAGGAATGTGGTGTCAATAGCCTCAATGTTACGCTTAGTGATGGTAGCCTTGGGAGGTAGAGATGGGTAAGTTGAGAGAGAGAGTTTAAAGGAAAGCAGGTGGTGGTCAGAGAGGGGAAATGGGGAATTGGAAAAATCAGAAATATCACAGCGGTGAGTGAAGACCAGATCCAGTGAGTTCCCATTGACATGGGAGGGTGAGGAGGTCCACTGGGAGAAACCAAGTGAAGAGGTGAGGTTAAGGAGTTTAGAGGCAGGGGATTGTGTGGTGATGTCAATAGGGATGTTGAAATCACCTAGGATAATGGAGGGAATGTCAGAAGAGAGGCAGTGAGGAAGCCAGGAAGCAAAGTTGTCGATGAATGTGGAAGCAACGCCAGGGGGGCGGTAAATAACAGCTACTCTAAGATGGACTGGTTGGAAGAGGCGTATAGTATGGACCTCAAATGTAGAGCATGTAAGGGATGGTTCTGGAGGTATGAGTTGGTAGGAGTAACTAGAAGGTAAAAGGACCCCAACACCACCCCCATGGCGACCCCCAGGTCGGGGAGTGTGAGTGACTGTGAGGCCCCCAGCAGAGAGAGCAGCAGGAGAAGTAGTGTCAGAGGGCATAATCCAAGTTTCAGTAATGGCTAGTAGGTGTAGGGAGTTGGAAATGAAAAGGTCATGAGTGGGGACCAGTTTGTTACAAACAGATCTGGCACTCCAGAGGGCACAGGATAGGGGGTATGAGTTTGTGGGAGAGTTGTGAATGAGATTATCAGGGTCGCTGTAGCGATGAGGAGAGATTAACTTTGAGGGCAGGGATAATGAGAGAGTGGTGATGGTGCGAGTGCCTGAGCTAGGAGGGGAGACTGCAGGAGGTGGGCAGGGAGGGAGTTCAGTGTGATGTGGATGGGGGTGTGGGGAGGTGACAGGGAAGGGAGGGATGGGAGCAGGGCTGAGTTGTGGGGTAGCAGGACCATGGGGCAGACGTGAGTGAAAGTGGGGTAACAGGAAAAGAGGGTAAAGAATACAGAGAGGTGGGGAGGGAGGAGGAGGTGTAGGAGACTAGGGTGGAAAGATAAAGACACATGATTAGGTAGACACTAGTGATGTGGGGAGTATAAGAAAGCCTTGACATAGTGTTTAGTAGGTAGATAGGTTGAGGGAAAGTGGAAGGAGTGTCTGTTCAATGGGTGTAGATTTAGTATGAAATGAATCAGAAGCGTAGATAAAGTGGGTGTTGAAATGTATTTGGACCATAAGAAATGAAAAGATTGTGAGGTGTAAGAAGCAATGGTAATTGTTAGATATTTTAAGTGTTTGTAGGTAAGATTGCATTGGTGCAGCTGTGCATTAAAAACAAAATTACAATAATACAGATACAAGCATTTGTTGGTGAAATGGATGGTTTATGAAATGTCCAAGTAAGGTAGTTCCGTGCTATTTAATCAGATGCAACAATCTGGAGGTGAGTGATCTGAAGAGTAAGTGACTCACATTTGTTATTAGTTCCTCTGTTTTCTTTGTTTTGTTAGATTGGTGTGCTTCTGTATTCTTTCTGTTTCACTTCGAATGAACGCTGATGGAACGCTGCTATGTGTCAATTTTATCACGCTTTGATAAAAATGCACGCTTCGAAAATAAATGCACAGCCAAACAGCTTTGCACAGCCTACACCAGAGGTTCTCAAACTTGGTCCTCGTGGGCCCACACAGTGCATGTTTTGCAGGTAACCCAGCAGGTGCACAGGTGTATTAATTACTCACTGACACATTTTAAAAGGTCCACAGGTGGAGCTAATTATTTCACTTGTGATTCTGTGAGGAGACCTGCAAAACATGCACTGTGTGGGCCCCCGAGGACCGAGTTTGAGAACCTCTGGCCTACACCATTGAACTTAAATAGAGGACTACTACAAGTGAAACCAATAATTGCAATCTGTAGCCACACCCCACCCTCTCAAATGCCAGGCAATAGATTACCTTAAAAAAAAACAACCAGGCATTCAACAAAGATTAAACTGGGCCTATATCATTCAAAACTAGAAAAAAGTACTTCAGAATCACATACTATGCAATAATGTTTCAATTTGCATTACCTAGCAGAATTAGCTTTGCATATACAGATATAGGGGGTCATTCCGAGTTGTTCGCTCGCAAGTGGATTTTAGCAGATTTGCTCATGCTAAGCCGCCGCCTACTGGGAGTGAATCTTAGCATCTTAAAATTGCGAACGATGTATTCGCAATATTGCAATTACACACCTCTTAGCAGTTTCTGAGTAGCTCCAGACTTACTCGGCATCTGCGATCATTTCAGTGCTTGTCGTTCCTGGTTTGACGTCACAAACACACCCAGCGTTCGCCCAGACACTCCCCCGTTTCTCCAGCCACTCCTGCGTTTTTTCCGGAAACGGTAGCGTTTTTTCCCACACGCCCATAAAACGGCCTGTTTCCGCCCAGTAACACCCATTTCCTGTCAATCACATTACGATCGCCAGAACGATGAAAATGCCGTGAGTAAAATTCCTAAGTGCATAGCAAATTTACTTGGCGCAGTCGCAGTGCGGACATTGCGCATTAAGCGGGAAATCGCTGCGATGCGAAGATTTTTACCGAGCGAACAACTCTGAATGACCCCCATAGTGCATATACAGATATATATCAGATGTGTATCCTTAAATATTTTTGTGTGCCGAAGATCGGCATTGCTTTTTACCCCCTAGCTCTCAATCACAGCATGTCTATTCAGCACAGGGAAGTCCTACTGCCCTGCTTTTTACCCTGCTCCACACGTTTTCAGAAATATACATGTACCTTATGGCATTATGCATGGCTCTGTCTCTACCAAGTACTGTATATGTATACTGTGTGTGATTAGAATCTCAGGGCACAATTGTGGCAATGTTGCGAGTGTCGCTCATGCTGCCAGCTGTCAGGACATACTGTAGTGGAACTAATTAAATGCAGCAGTTATAAACGAGTATAATAGCCATAATTACTAAAATGTACTGCGCGAGACAGGCTGCCTCTGTTTAATCGCTGCACGTTTCAGCTCTGTGTATTGTTTACTTTGTTTCACACACTGAACGTGTGAAAGGATCTGTCTGAAGGTACTTACAAAGCATACGTTTCTGTAAATACCAGCTATTTATCAAGACATGTTTAACTACATTACACAGTTTGGATTTGAGCCAGAGTGTTAATAAAAGGATACGTTTAGAAGTCCGCAAATAAAAACAAAGCCGTCCTATTTTGTATTTTATTTCTTGTCTAAAACATTGGAGGGAGATGTATGACCAGTTGATCTCTGCTAAATGTGCTTGATCCAGTGCTATGGGGGTCATTCCGAGTTGGTCGCTAGCTGCATTTGTGCGCAGCGATCAGGCTAAAAAATGGCAGTTCTGCACATGCGGCGCAATGCGCACGCACAACGTACGGGCACAACGAACGATGTAGTTTTGCACAGGATCTAGCGATGCATTTCAGTCGCACTGGCTGCTGCAGAGTGATTGACTTGAAGTGAGCGTTTCTGGGTGTCAACTGACCGTTTTAAGGGAGTGTTTGGGAAAACGCAGGCGTGCCAGAAAAATACAGGCGCGGCTGGGCGGGTGTGTGACGTCAAATCCGGAACTGAATAGGCTGAAGTGATCGCAAGCGCTGAGTAGGTTTTGAGGTACTCTGAAACTACACACACAATTTTTGCATGCGCTCTGCGATACATTCGTTCGCACTTCTGCTAAGCTAACATACACTCCCAGTGGGCGGCGGCATAGCGTTTGCACGGCTGCTAAAAACTGCTAGTGAGCGATCAACTCTGAATGACCCCCTAAATCACTACATGTGCCGATATTGCCGTAGCCTTACAGTTCTGTGGCAATGGTATGATGGTAACACTTACTTAAAAACAATAAGCTCACTTTTGTGGCTTACTATTTTTTCACATATCTGCAGGATTACCTAGCGTCCAGCGGTAGCATCCGTCTGCACATGAGATCTGTGTTTTTGTGCCATCTTGCGTGTGCATTGGAGCTGTCCATTAGGTATAACTTAGAACAGAGATGGGGAACCTTTGGACCTCCAGCTGTTATTGAATTACACATCCCAGCATGCCTTGCTACAGTTTTGCTATTGGATCATGCTAAAACGGTTGCAGGGCATGCTGGGATGTGTAGTTCTACAACAGCTGGAGGCCAAAGGTTCCCCATCCCTGACTTAGAACATAAGCAGTGGGCTGATGCGCTACCAGAATTGCTGAGATTCCCGGAGAGGGAGTTCTCTCTCCACTCTGGAGTCCGAGTTGCTAATGCATTTTGCATTATTGCTTCCAGCCTTGTCTCTGTAAGAGGTAAGCAGAAGCAGCTTTAGCGGCATGTATGTGCCTTTTCAATGCATCTTCCCCCTCCCCCACTGCAGTCCAAAACTTACTCCATAAGTTAATTCAAGACTGGGACCAGATTGTTTTGCACATTATGGACCTGACGGCTAATACACGACAGTTTGTGTAGCAACAACTGCGCAAACTTGCACCGCATTTGTTCAAAAAGAGAGAGCATGCATATGTGCCAGTGCAGACTACCATATAGCTGACTCTCGCACCTCCTTACCCTTGGAGAATAGGGGCCATGCAATTGCAGACTGAGTGCAGGGCATGCTCACGCAAATGTGGCTCTTGCAGACCTGTAGTAGCTAGCATATACACCTGTTAGTAGACTGAATGTTTGCGTCTGTTACACACGGCATATGTAAATGCGCAATGATGGTGATGCTTACAAAGAATTAAACTAAAACAAAGGAGTATTCTGCCGTTGCACAGCTACACATCCTGACATGGGTACAGCACTGGCTATGATATATATATATATATATATATATATATATATATATATATATATATATATATATATATATAGTTTTTTTAATTAAGTAGTTTCTGATCATTTTGTGACAAACTAGTATCAGCCACTATAGCTTTTTGTAGCGTTACACGGGTTGTATCATCCAGTTGTGTATCCACAGTTGTGTAATTCTGATCTAATGGGCCTGATTCTGAGTTGTACATTATGCCGATATTCATTCAGTTGGCCCATGTTTGAAGTAGTGCGCGTGTACCTGAATCACTGTGCATGAGTCCCAGTTGTTACCGCACCAAGATGCAGGACAAATTTCAATGCTGGGAGTGTGGTTTTTAGTGGGTGTTCCTGGGAGGTAACGGGGTGGCTAATCAAACACAGGCGGGTCACTGACAGTGCATCTAAAGACACACAACCTCTCACACCGGAGGCAATTGGACTGGTGCAAGTTGGGACAGTGCATCTACAGACGCACAGAGAGTGACGCTGCCGTAAGATGCTGCAAGCGGCTTACGTATTTACGTCTCCGTATTTTAAACACCACTCACGGAATTAGCATAAGCCACAGGCGCGGCTTCATCGACTCCAGCTCAGGCTCGGCTCAACATATGTATATAAATGCTACTAACACTGCTTTAGCTTCGTAATACACTTTCTAGAGCACCGTAACATTGTCATGTCTATTGTGTTTGGAAATCTAGTAATAATTGTTTTATTGTCCTCATTTAGAAATTTGTGTATTCCGAGGGCACTGACGTGTTTGTATGCATTTTATTGCATTGGTTTTTTTTTTCTTTTCTTTCTTTTAAAGGAAAATGAACACTTGAAACAAAACGTACTAGAGACCCAGACCAACATTTCACTACTACAGACTGAACTGGACAAGCTGAAGAATGACTATGCCGATCAGCTGATGCACCATTCACAGTGAGGGATGAGATGGGCATTTCCTAATCAATTAATTGTTTGCTCCTGACTTGGCAGGGCAGAGATCATTAACCACAAAAACTGGGGGCTACAATGAGCACATCTACAGTAACCTGTAGTAGCCAGTTAGATTTGATCAATCTATTGAGCGTTAGAAAATAGGAGCACATGCCTGATCACATTTTCACTCTGTCCTCCATGTAATACAGAGAAAAAGAGATGCTGAAGGCCATGATCGATGAAAGCAGAGCTTACAGCAGCCAAATCCAGATACTTAAGTAAGTAGAACACATTCTTAATTTTTACTTTTTGTTTTTCTTTTTAATGGTTCTTGTACTTTTTTTTTTTTTAAATCAAATTAATAAATAGCCATATGATAATAAAAGAATAAAAGATTGTGAGTTAAAGGTGTGTTTTTATTTTGTTACAAGTAAAGGTGAGTACACGCGGGGAGATTTCTCCTTTCGATTTTGACTATAGTCAGATCGAAAGGAAAGTTAGTGCAAATCGCAGGTTGTTAGCCACTGATCCCAATGCGCACTCCGTGGGGTCGGTATCACAAGGCTAGATAGACTGTGCAGGCAAGTCAATCTTGACTATATAGTACAAAGTATAGTCAAAATTGGAACTTAGTCAAAATCATACAGTACATAGTCAAAATCGAAAGTACAGATAGTCAATATCGGTACTTCTGGACTCTGGGGCAGTTCAAGGGAAATCGCATAGTCCAAATCGGGCATAGCAAGGATCTCACCGTGTGTATGCACCTTTAGACAGACATGACAATACACAGACTTTTTTTTGTGTTTATTTACTTTACAGACCAACATCCATAACTCACACAGACACAAAGGGGTATATGTAAGAGGGTCCAAGTTTCCAAGAGGTGCAGGATGGCAGAGAATGGCCGTAATTTTAAAGCAGTTATCATTTACAAGGCAAAACCAAACTTTGAAAGGTTTATTAGGGCAATTAGGGCTAATGTTAGGTTAGTTTGTACAAGTGAAAAACGCTGTTAATATAAGTAAGCCATGTTTGTGGTCTGCCTGTTGGATTACATCACACTGCATATTTAGCATAATAGAAAAGGGAATTTGTTCTTTGGGCACAGTTGTAGCAACACTGTAGATCCAATATAGTAATCCATACAATAAACGTTAAAGGGGTATCTATGCGACAGTGACATCCAAATGTTATGGCTTACGGCCATGTCTACACTAGGTGTAAAAATCTATCCTCCATATGATACTCTGATCACCGATATACATTACGTTCCATATGTCGCTGAGCATACTTGCTCATAGTTTGAATTTGTCCCTGTAAGACCACAAGGCTTGATGTATGTTTTGTGTTTTACTTTTGCAGTGAAGCCAACAAGTCTCTGTATGACAGTAATGACAGCATGCGATCCGCTCTTACAAACTTTGAAAATGAAAAGAAACGGGTGAGTAATAATTAATGATCATCAGACAATTTAAAAAAGTATACTGTAAATGTCCTTGTCTGCTAGGTAAAACCTGTGGTATGACTATGCATTTACCTCATTTCTCTTACGTCCTAGAGGATGCTGGGGACTCCGTAAGGACCATGGGGATAGACTGGCTCCGCAGGAGACATGGGCACTAAAAAAGAACTTTAGGTATGGGTGTGCACTGGCTCCTCCCTCTCTGCCCCTCCTCCAGACCTCAGTTTGATACTGTGCCCAGAGGAGACTGGGTGCATTACAGGGAGCTCTCCTGAGTTTCCTGAAAAAGTAATTTTGTTAGGTTTTTTTATTTTCAGGGAGCCTGCTGGCAACAGACTCCCTGCATTGAGGGACTGAGGAGAGAGAAACAGACCTACTTTAATGTTAGGCTCTGTTTCTTAGGCTACTGGACACCATTAGCTCCAGAGGGAACGGAACGCAGGTCTCACCCTCGCCGATCGTCCCGGAGCCGCGTCGCCGTCCTCCTCGCAGAGCCGGAAGATAGAAGCCGGGTGAGTATGTGAAGAAAGAAGACTTCAGAGGCGGCAGAAGACTTCAGATCTTCACTGAGGTAACGCGCAGCGGTAACGCTGCGCGCCTTTGCTCCCATACAACACATACACGGCAGGCACTGTAAGGGTGCAGGGCGCAGGGGGGGCGCCCTGGGCAGCAATAGGAACCTCCAATCTGGCTAAAAACGATATATACAGGCTAGGCACTGTATATAAGAGATCCTCCGCCAGTTGTTTGAATATTTTCAGCGGGACCGAAGCCCGCCGCTGAGGGGGCGGAGCTTGTTCCTCAGCACTCACCGGCGCCATTTTCTCCACAGCACACCGCTGAGAGGAAGCTCCCCGGACTCTCCCCTGTTTACCACGGTGAAAGAGGGTTTTAAAGAAGGGGAGGGGCACATAATTTGGCGCAGATTGCTGATAACAGCGCTATCTGGGTAAACATATTGTGTTTTTTCCTGGGTCATTAGCGCTGGGTGTGTGCTGGCATACTCTCTCTCTGTCTCTCTTAAAGGGCCTTGTGGGGGAACTGTCTTCAGATAAGAGGATTCCCTGAGTGTGTGGTGTGTCAGTACGCGTGTGTCGGCATGTATGAGGTAGAAGGCTCTCCTAGGGAGGAGGTGGAGCAAACGAGTGTGGTGTCTCCGTTGGCAACACCGACACCTGACTGGTTGGATATGTGGAATGTTTTAAGTGCTAATGTGAATTTATTGCACAAAAGGTTGGACAAAGCTGAGTCCAAGGAATGTACAGGGAGTCAAGCCCTGCCTGCCCCTATGTCGCAGGGACCTTCAGGGTCTCAAAAGCGCCCACTATCCCATATAGTAGACACTAATACCGACGCGGATTCTGACTCCAGTGTCGACTACGATGATGCAAAGTTACAGCCAAAATTGGCTAAAAGTATTCAATATATGATTGTTGCAATAAAGGATGTACTGCATATCACAGAGGACCCCCCTGTCCCTGACACGAGGGTACACATGTATAAGGAAAAGAAACCTGAAGTAACTTTTCCCCCATCTCATGAGCTGAACGAGTTATTTGAAAAGGCTTGGGAATCTTCAGACAGGAGACTGCAGATTCCCAAAAGGATTCTTATGGCGCATCCTTTCCCGACTAAGGACAGGATACGGTGGGAATCTTCCCCAAGGGTGGACAAAGCGTTGACACGCTTATCCAAAAAGGTAGCGCTGCCATCCCAAGATACGGCTACCCTCAAAGATCCTGCTGATTGCAAGCAGGAGGCTACCTTGAAGTCCATTTACACACATTCTGGTACCTTACTCAGACCGGCGTTAGCATCGGCTTGGGTTTGTAGCGCTGTAGCAGCATGGACAGATACCTTATCGGCGGATATTGATACCCTGGATAAGGACACCATTTTATTGACCCTGGGTCATATTAAAGATGCTGTCTTATATATGAGAGATGCTCAAAGAGACATTGGCCTACTGGGTTCTAGAGTCAATGCTATGGCGATTTCTGCTAGACGAGTCCTATGGACCCGACAATGGACAGGTGATGCCGACTCAAAGAGGCATATGGAGGTTTTACCTTACAAAGGTGAGGAATTGTTTGGGGAAGGTCTCTCGGACCTGGTTTCCACAGCTACGGCAGGTAAATCAAATTTTTTGCCTTATATTTCCTCACAGCCTAAGAAAGTGCCACCTTATCAGATGCAGTCCTTTCGGTCACATAGAAACAAGAGAGTACGAGGATCGTCCTTTCTTGCCAGAGGTAAGGGCAGAGGGAAGAAGCTGCCAACCACAGCTAGTTCCCAGGAGCAGAAGTCCTCCCCGGCCTCTACAAAATCCACCGCATGACGCTGGGGCTCCGCTGAGGGAGTCTGCCCCAGTGGGGGCACGTCTTCGACTTTTCAGCCACATCTGGGTTCACTCACAGGTGGATCCCTGGGCAATAGAAATTGTTTCCCAGGGTTTACAAGCTGGAATTCGAAGAGGTGCCTCCTCGCCAGTTTTTCAAATCGGCCCTACCAGCTTCTCCCCCAGAAAGGGAGATAGTTTTAAACGCAATTCACAAACTATGTCTTCAACAGGTGGTGGTCAAAGTTCCCCTGCTTCTACAAGGGAGGGGGTATTACTCAACCCTGTTGTAGTCCCGAAACCGGACGGTTCGGTCAGACCCATTTTAGATTTAAAATCCTTGAACCTATACTTGAAAAGGTTCAAGTTCAAGATGGAATCGCTCAGAGCGGTCATCGCCAGCCTAGAAGGGGGGGGATTTTATGGTATCCCTGGACATAAAGGATGCATACCTTCATGTTCCCATATATCCACCTCATCAGGCGTACCTGAGATTTGCGGTACAGGATTGTCATTACCAATTTCAGACGCTGCCGTTTGGGCTTTCCACGGCCCCGAGGATTTTCACCAAGGTAATGGCGGAAATGATGGTGCTCCTGCGCAAGCAGGGTGTCACAGTTATCCCATACTTGGACAATCTCCTCATAAAAGCGAGATCACGAGAGCAGTTGTTGAACAGCATGTCACTTTCACTGAAGGTGTTACAGCAACACGGCTGGATTCTCAATATCCCGAAGTCACAGTTGGTTCCTACGACTCGTTTGACCTTCTTAGGCATGATTCTGGATACGGACCAGAAAAGGGTTTATCTTCCGATAGAAAAGGCCCAGGAACTCATGACTCTAGTCAGGGACCTATTGAAGCCAAATCAGGTGTCAGTGCATCACTGCACTCGAGTCCTGGGAAAAATGATGGCGTCTTACGAGGCCATTACATTCGGCAGGTTCCATGCGAGGACTTTCCAATGGGACCTACTGGACAAGTGGTCCGGGTCACATCTACAGATTCATCGGATGATCACCCTGTCCCCCAGGGCCAGGGTATCTCTTCTGTGGTGGCTGCAGAGTGCTCACCTTCTAGAGTGTCGCAGGTTCGGCATTCAGGACTGGATTCTGGTAACCACGAACGCGAGCCTCCGAGGTTGGGGAGCAGTCACGCAGGGAAGAAACTTCCAAGGTCTTTGGTCAAGCCAGGAGACTTGTCTTCACATCAACGTCCTGGAGCTGAGGGCCATATACAACGCCCTTCGTCAAGCGGAGACTTTGCTTCGCGACCTACCGGTTCAGTCAGACAACATCACCGCAGTGGCTCATGTAAACCGCCAAGGCGGCACAAGGAGCAGAGTGGCAATGGCGGAAGCCACCAGGATTCTTCGCTGGGCGGAAAATCATGTAAGCGCACTGACAGTAGTGTTCATTCCGGGAGTGGACAGCTGGGAAGCAGACTGCCTCAGCAGACACGATCTACATCCAGGAGAGTGGGGACTTCATCAGGAGATCTTCGCACAGATTGCAAGTCTGTGGGGACTGCCCCAGATAGACATGATGGCGTCCCGCCTCAACAAGAAATTGCGGAGGTATTGCGCAAGGTCAAGAGACCCTCAGGCGGTGGCTGTGGACGCCCTGGTGACACCGTGGGTGTTCCAGTCGGTCTATGTGTTTCCTCCTCTTCCTCTCATCCCCAAGGTGTTGAGAATAATAATAAGAAGAGGAGTACAGACAATTCTCATTGTTCCAGATTGGCCGCGAAGGGCCTGGTATCCGGATCTGCAGGAAATGCTCACAGAAGATCCGTGGCCTCTTCCTCTAAGAAAGGACCTGTTACAACAGGGACCCTGTCTGTTCCAAGACTTACCGCGGCTGTGTTTGACGGCATGGCGGTTGAACGCCGGATCCTAGCAGAAAAGTGCATTCCGGATGAGGTCATTCCTACTCTGATAAAGGCTAGGAAGGATGTGACAGCTAAACATTATCACCGTATATGGCGGAAGTATGTTTCTTGGTGTGAGGCCAGGAATGCTCCTACGGAAGAATTCCATCTGGGCCGTTTCCTTCACTTCCTACAAACTGGAGTGAATTTGGGCCTAAAATTAGGCTCCATTAAGGTTCAGATTTTGACCCCATCCATTTTCTTTCAGAAGGAATTAGCTTCTCTCCCAGAAGTACAGACTTTTGTGAAGGGAGTGCTGCATATTCAGTCTCCTTTTGTACCTCCGGTGGCGCCTTGGGACCTTAATGTGGTGGTGAGTTTCCTTAAGTCGCACTGGTTTGAACCACTTAATAACGGTGGAATTAAGATTTCTCACTTGGAAAGTGGTCATGTGGTTAGCCTTGGCTTCGGCTAGGCGAGTGTCGGAGTTGGCGGCTTTGTCTCATAAAAGCCCCTATCTGGTTTTCCATGTGGATACAGCGGAATTGCGGACCCGTCCTCAATTCTTGCCTAAGGTGGTTTCATCGTTTCATATGAACCAACCTATTGTGTTGCCTGTGGCTACGCGAGACTTGGAGGATTCCGAGTCCCTTGATGTGGTCGGGGCTTTGAAAATTTACGTGGCCAGAACGGCTCAGGTCAGGAAAACAGAAGCACTGTTTGTCCTGTATGCAGCCAACAAGGTTGGCGCTCCTGCTTCGAAGCAGACTATTGCTCGCTGGATCTGTAACACGATTCAGCAGGCTCATTCTACGGCTGGATTGCCGTTACCAAAATCGGTAAAGGCCCATTCCACTAGGAAGGTGGGCTCTTCTTGGGCGGCTGCCCGAGGGATCTCGGCATTACAATTGTGCCGAGCTGCTTCTTGGTCGGGTTCAAACACCTTTGCAAAGTTCTACAAGTTTGATACCCTGGCTGAGGAGGACCTCCTGTTGCTCAGTCGGTGCTGCAGAGTCATCCGCACTCTCCCGCCCGTTTGGGAGCTTTGGTATAATCCCCATGGTCCTTACGGAGTCCCCAGCATCCTCTAGGACGTAAGAGAAAATAAGATTTTAAACCTACCAGTAAATCTTTTTCTCCTAGTCCGTAGAGGATGCTGGGCGCCCGTCCCAGTGTGGACTACATCTGCAAGACTTGTATATAGTTTTTGCTTACATAAGGGTTATGTTGCAGTTTTGATCAGTCTCGGACTGATGCTGTGTTGTTTCATACTGTTAACTAGTTCGTATATCCCAAGTTATACGGTGTGGATGGTGTGGGCTGGTATGAATCTTGCCCTTAGATTAACAAAAATCCTTTCCTCGTACTGTCCGTCTCCTCTGGGCACAGTTTCTCTAACTGAGGTCTGGAGGAGGGGCATAGAGGGAGGAGCCAGTGCACACCCATACCTAAAGTTCTTTTTTAGTGCCCATGTCTCCTGCGGAGCCCGTCTATCCCCATGGTCCTTACTGAGTCCCCAGCATCCTCTACGGACTAGGAGAAAAAGATTTACCGGTAGGTTTAAAATCTTATTTTTAATCTGCCTATACAGTATAGATGCCTGCATACGAGGGGATCACTGTTTCCTATGAAATGAGCACGCACACAGCATTTGTGCAGAACTGTGATAAAATGTGCTCCCCAAAGAATAGCACATGTCATTGTCAGTGCTGCATGAGAAGCACTTTTCTCCATGGAATGAAATCTATCCCCAAAATATCTGTGTCACTCCCTAACTTTCTTCGAAAACTGACCAGTGTGCACTCACCTTCAAATAAATATAAGTGGAACCCACCTGGTCTGACTAAATTCCCCTAAATCTATCTCACTACTATTATTATTATTATTATTATTATTAGGTAAAAGCCCGTCAAAATGATGGACACCAGGGCCGGATTATAGGGGATACAGTCACTACTCACACCGGAGCTTGGCGGATTTCTGGAAGTCCTGCTGCTGGGAGCCGGGGCTCTGTCAGTCTGAGTGTGTGTGGGTGGCATTAGCCTTTTCTGTATATACATGCTGTATATCTGTAATGGGCAGGCTATAATCATGCTGTACTCTAGACACCAGTACTGACAAGTGTAAACCCACTGGTCCCTGCAAAGGACCCCACCCCTCTGACGGCGTGTAGTATATATAAAGTAGCTGAGCCGATTATCTGCCTCCTCCTCACTTGCATCATCTGCAGCACCAGCTCCGACCCCTTCTCCTCCTGGTCACAGAACTGCTCACCCCACATAGGGTCTCGCCCCTCCTGCCAGACTGATTCACCTTCTCCACTGCCAAAAAAGTGACCACACGTGTCCCCGGTGCCTCTATGCTGAGTGCTGCGGGTCCGTCTGGTTGTTCCTGCATCGGTTTCCTGGTTACTGCTGCTAACCTGTTGCTGAGTCCCGGGGTGGCAACCTGCTGTATATGGAGGAGGGGGGCAAAATATGCAGTATATGGCAAGAGCAGTATATGGAGGAGGGGGGTGCCCGGTTTATAGGGGCCACTATATGGAGGGGCATGGGGGTGCAGTGTATATAGAGGCAGTATATGGTGGGGGGTTGCAGAATATGAAAGAGGATGGGGGTGCAGTGTACATAGTGGTGTGTATGTCGAGGGTCTGAGACTCCAGGTCGACAACAAAAAGGTCGACAAACCTTGGGTCGACACCAATTGGTCGACACACATTAGGTCGACGTGGACAAAAGGTCGACAGGAACAAGGTCGACATGGAAAAAGGTCGACATGAGTTTTTTAATGTTTTTTTTGTGTTTTCTTTGTAGAGTGACCGGGAACCCCAATTAGTGCACCGCGTCCCCTCGCATGGCTCGCTTCGCTCGCCATGCTTCGGGCATGGTGCCTTCGCTCCGCTTCGCTCGGCACAGATTACCGTTCCAATCGTAGTCCACGTGGATCGTTAAGTATGAAAATGTTCCAAAAAAGAAAAAAATTGTGAAAAACTCACGTCGACCTTTTTCCATGTCGACCTTTTTCCATGTCGACCTTTTTCCATGTCGACCTTGTTCCATGTCGACCTTTTGTCCATGTCGACAATTTGTCCATGTCGACGTAAGGTGTCGACCAATTGGCGTCGACCTAAGGTGTGTCGACCTTTTTGTTGTCGACCTGGAGTCCGGATACCGTATGTCGAACGGAGCTCTGTTGGGCGCCCTCCAGTGGCTGTATTATGTATGTAATACTATATTGAACAAATCTGCATCTCTTTCTCTCCACTGTCCCTATCTGCCCCTACCACTCCACTCTCCCCAGTCCCTATCTGTCCCACCCCCTCTCTCTCTCTCCCCCTCCCTTGCCCCTTCTCCAGTATGCAGCAAGTATGAAACAGTCAGATCAGAATTATTGGTATGCGCTCGCCCCCCTGCCGGCATTCCACCGCTCGGGATGCCGATATCAATATGACATTCGGCCTCCCGTGCTGCGGGATATCATACCGAACCTGTATTATTAGTATTAGCAGCAGAAGGTTAGGAGGCTGGAACATCTCCCTGCAGGGATGTATTCCTGGGACCGGCGAATAGGAGACCGACGGTCACATAACTTCCCCCTACATCCCGCCCCCTCACAATCCCGACGGTCGGCATGCCGACCAACAGGAACTATTCCCATTCGTGGGTGTCCACGACACCCATAGAGTGGGAATGCGGTTGCCGCCGAGCCCGCAAGGGGCTTGTTGCGCTCGCCTCCCCCCCCCCCCCCCCCCCTGACGGGATTCTGCTGCCGGGATCCCGGCGTCTGTATTTGACCGCCGGTCTCCTGACCGCGTGACGCATACCACAAGCCTCCCTGCAGTATCACTTTCACTTTTAGCTGTGAGTCATTTGGTCTGTGTGGCGGCCTCTAGTGGCCGCCGGCGCACATAACAGGTGAGCAGCAGCCTTACCCATTTATTATATAGGATTGTTAGTATATTATTTGTATTATTATAGTTATTAGTTACTGTAAGCCAAAATTTTTACTGTTTTAATGTGGCAATATTAAAAATGGGTGTACTACAATATACCGGCGCCAGGATCCCGGCCTCCAGAATGCCAGCAGCGGGGCGTGCGCAAAAGAGCCCCTTGCGGGCTCACTGCACTCTCCACGCTGCGGGCATGGTGGCGCGCTAACGCTATTTATTCTCCCTCCAGGGGTGTCGCGGATACCGACAGCTATTGTCAGGATACGACAACTATCGTTAGTTATCGGGATAATGACGACAACTATTCTCCCAGGAGGGAGAATAGTAGTTGGTATTCCGGCGCCGGTATGCAGAGTGTCGGGATATTGAGTGCCTCTCATTAAAAACTGCCTATTGCACATTTTAAGAAATTACTCTTTCAAGTGCACAAATACAGAATATTATCAAATCTATATTTTATTTTATGAGAAAACACAGTGCTTACTGATCAAACAGGTATTTCAATACATACAGAAATCTGACATGCAAGACAATTTTTCATTTTGATATAAAATGTAAAAGTAGAAGCAGAATTTCTTTTGTACAGAGTATTGCCTCGGGAAAGTTAATTGGACAATTTACCAGCAGCAGGCTGACTGCAAACTGATTTGTTCAGCTTTTACTTTTTGTCGTCTTTGCCCTTGGCCTTCTTCTCTGTAACCTCACAGAAAAAGGCGTGTTGTTTAGATGATCTGTATTACACTTTTCCTTTTTTGTGTTTGCTTTGTCACCCTAGACCATTTCTATGCATCAAAATATACCATAAACGCCGTCTTGCACATCAGACTTTGCCTTAGTTACACGTTATCTTCTGCACGTATACATGAAAAACTTGGTTTCTGTATATTGATTTCTATAAAGATGTAGCTCATTCCTATAGTTTCCTTCCTAACGGAGAATGTATATATCCTTGTCACATTATACCATTACTTTTTAGAGGGGATAAATGAATGTATACAGAGGCTTCATAAACTCTTTTTGAGTGTGATTTATGCATTTGATTGATCCTAATTTCTTCTAATCCATATAGTTTGAAGTTTGTTCAACCTATATGGTTCTTTCTGGCCTAAGGAATTCTAGACCGATTTATAAGCATATTTGAATCTTTAAAGAAGGGTGATTGTTTTCAGAAAAAGGCCTTATTATCATAGAAAGGCAATCAAGGCAAGGTGACAGAAAGCAGTCCTCTGAGTTATGTCTGTTTCCTTCCTCAAAATAAAGTGCTCCATGCTCTTATAGGGAACAGTGATTTGTTTAGTTTACACTATATTAGGACAGTGACCCTAATATTTCATCCTATGGTTTATATATAAGAGGTATTTGGGTAAGATTTACAAGCACTTAGTAAACCTTTAAAGGTATAAATTTTGCTTCTGTCCATACGTTTGCAGTTAAGGAAAAAGGTACAGAAAATCTGCTGTAGAACGAAAGGAATTGATTGGCTTTCATTGTGATAAAATGTGATTTCTTCCTTTTCAGCATTCTTCTCCCAATCCTCAAAAGGAAGCACCTGTGATTACTTACAGCAGGTAGGATATAAATTTAAAAAAATAAGGACTTCCTTTACAAATGGAGATAGTACTATTTTTCTGGAAAATAGTTTCAGGAACTACAGGTCTGGGGGTGGAGTTATTAAAAAAGTGATCGTTTTTAGAAAAGAAGGCACTCAAAATGGACTTTAAAATAAAACGTATCTTATGGGAAACACATTTTGGCTCAGGACATGTTCAGGAACCCAGTTCCTGATTATGTCCTATTTAATGAGAGGTTCAGGAACTGAGTTCCTGCTGAAAAATAGCAGTGGAGATAGTGTTCAAATAATTGGACTCCTTGCTAAACAAAAAGGATCCAGATTTTAAGTTGCTGAAACTAACTAATATCCAGTGGACTGTAAGCTCACATAAATAGGGTCCTTTCTACACTGTGGGCTAAATTTACTAAGGAGATTTTGCCCCCAAGCCTCTAGATTTACAGTACTATTCAGCAATTTGGAGGGTTTAAATAAAACCACTGATGATATTCGTTGATGTGCACTGACTCTAAACTAAACTGCGCGTGGTTTATTGCAAGCCGAGTGTATTTAGGGTAAACTGCCATTTATTAATGTTTAGATAGTACTAAATCTTTCTCTCTTTCTATAATAAACTATTCTGCTTAGCATCTTTTCAGGTCCCCTGGGTATATATACTGGTCGGTGCCAGGGAATTAAAGTAGATAACCATGCCTCTGTTCGTTAATAAAAAACAAGAGCAAGAAACATCAGATAAGAACCACTTGGCCCATCTAGTCTGCCCATGTACATGCGCACACACTTAAACACTAGGGTAAATTGTTTGTTGGGAGCCAATTGACCTACCAGTTTATTTTTGGAGTGTGGGAGGAAACCGAGGTACCCAGAGGAAACCCACGCAAGCACGGTGCAAATATACAAGCGCTACACAGTTAGGGCCATGGCCTCAGTGCTGTGAGGCAGTAATGCTAACCATTACACCATCCATGCTGCATTTTAGCTTTCTTATTAACATTGTCTCATATTACAAATTAACATTGTTTTATAAAAATGGTGCCCCCATATAATTATTAAACATCTTCTCATATATAAATGTAAATAACAGTGTCCCATTTATTTTATTCTGATATAAAAATATTATCCACAATATGTTTTATACTGTGTTTGCACCCTAATGTAGAGTAATGGTTATAAGAAGCTCCCAAATCAAAATGAGTTTGTCTGGTAAGCCCGCCTACGTAATAATAGGCCACCCAATCATGAGCAGCCTTTCATCTCCTCATACCCTAAGAAACATTTCTGAAGGGTAACATCTCTACAAAAACTCCCCAGCACAATGTACATGTAAATGTACCTATGGTATTAAAAGATTTGCAGACATTGTTGCATCACAAAAATAATAATAAAAATAATTAGGTGGTTTTAATCAATCACATATTTCTTCACCGTACAATATTATTAGCAATAATTTGCATTATATTTGTCTATTATAGGAGTTATGGATGTATGAAACTCCTGTTTAATCTGCCGCTTACTGACCAACATTTACACACAAAGCTCCACCAGTAACACAAATGAATTAGAACAGCTGTAGAATCAAGCGTGCGTTGCTTTTTTCATGTTACTGTCTTGAGCATTTTATGTAAAATAACAATTTATGCCGAATGTCACCCTCCTACTCTGACTTTCTCCACAGCTATGCCACAGAGGATGATCCATACCACCGGTTTTCTGATGTAGCCAAGTGGGCCAACAAATGCAATGAAAGTGGAGTGTCCCTGCCTCGCAGCATTGGATACAGTGATGTGGATAGCTCCGCCAGTGAATTTGGCAGTGAACACAGCCACAGCTCCAACGAGCCCTGGGAAGGAAGTGTTTCTTATGTGAATTCTGAAGCAGAGGTAACTGGTTTGTTGTTGGCACATGCCCAAAGGGTGACCATGCACAGCTGGTGCGGATGCCTTTTTACATACTATATAGGCAATGAAGTGTTGTTTTTATGTTGAATTCACTTTACCAGACACTGGAGGCCAGATCAGAAGTTGATGGTAGAACCAAATGGAGTCCGTCTCGACCCGTAAGCCGCAGTGGTTCCTCTGCTTCTTCAAAAAGGCGACTTCCTGCATTTACACCAAAAGTGAGTGAAATGCATTTGCGCTAATGCGAGTCATCTGCTGGAAGGGCCTTTATGTTTTGTGTTCTGTGTTTTCCATCTGAATGTAAATGCTATTGTTTATTGTGTAAATGTACATTGTGCTTATGTTCAATGCAGAAAGAAGGTTTGGTCTTAGGAGAAGGATCCCAATCCCCTAGTCCAATTTATAGGCTCGTGCTGGCTGGAGATGCTGGATCCGGGAAGTCCAGTTTCCTTCTAAGACTGTGTTTGAATGAATTCCGAGGCGACATTCCTACCACATTAGGTTGAGTGAAGTGTTTACACTTTATATCCATGGACTTGAATTGAGGGGAAACAATTATACTACTCTATTTATAGTAATGATTATTATTATTATTATTATTGTGTAACCGTCAGGAAACCTCTTTTCTTTTTTTGAATAAAAAATTGTTAGGAGTGGGGTCTTCCAGGGTGTTGCTTTGTCATACGTACAAATAGAAGCATTGCCTGATTCAGGGCCACATGAGTCTGGTCCTGAAAATGATGAAGGTCCTAATGTGAGCAGAGTTGAGAATTGTGGCCAGGATCATGGAGGAAATGGGTGGCTCCTCCCTCCAACCTCCTCCATCGCTCTCTCCCATTAATAATACAGGCACCACTAACTGATTCACAAAGTCTAACAAAACTGTTCCTGACTAAGCAGGTCTAACAAAACTCCTGACTAAGCAGGCCAGTCCCATATTGTATGCAGGCATGTCCCATTTAATTGCCTGCAAGTGGTTCCTTCTGAAGATATGGTTTGTTTGAGTAAGAGCCATACTGTGCTATTCTCACCCAGCTCTAAACCTTTGCCCTAGATGTTCTGTTTGTTTTTCCTTGCAGATCACCTCTGTGACTGCGGAGTATTTCTGTTATCCCTCTGTATCTTCAGATATGTTTTACTAATAGTGTCTAAGCTCCCCAGTTGCTATAAACATGTCAGTTAAGAATCCTTCTCTTTACATTTAGGAGTTGACTTTCATATGAAGAAACTATTAGTTGATGGAGATTATACAACACTTCAGATCTGGGACACAGCTGGACAAGAAAGGTAAGTGCAAACATTGAAATTATGTGCCTATCTGCATTGATAAGAACACTGTACTCAATTTAAAAATAGAGATGCCTATATTTAACTTAACCCGTCACATGAAGTACATGTAAAACCTTTATTTCTATGTTGTGGAGACTGTTTTTGGCACTGTGACTAGCCAGTTTAGCTTTCCACAATGTTTCACTTATATTTTTTTTAAATCCATCAATTAAAAAATCTGATGTACAGACGTGGACAAATTTGTTGGTACCCTTACAGTTCTTTAAAACAATGCTTCATTCCTTCTGAAAAGTAATATTCTTAAACGCTTTTGCTTAATGTATGCCTTCATGTCTTTGCTATGTCACAGAATAAAGAGAAGAAACTGAAAATATATAAATTCTTGCTTATTCTCTAAAGATCTTTTTAAAGTGACCTGGACAGATTTGTTGGTGCCTCTTAGAAAAGATTACAAATAATTGGATTATATTGCTATTTCAAACTAATTGCTTTCATGAATTAGCATCATACGTTCTCAATCTTCCTTTCAATCATTCAGCCTACTTAAATGGAGAAAAGTAGTTACTCTGCTGTTTGGTATCATTGTTTGCACCACACTGATCATGGACCAGAGAAAGCAAAGTAGAGAGTTGTGTGAGGAGAGGAGAAAGAGAAAATTATAGGCAAGCATGTTAAAGGTAAAGGCTATAACACTATCTCCAAGCAGCTTGATGCATCTTTGATTACAGCAATTATTATTAAGAAGTGTAAAGTCCATGGGACTGTTGTCAACCTACTTAGTTACTACCGCAAGAGGAAAACGGACCCCAGATTAAACATGATAGTGAGAATGGTATATTGCATATTGATAAGCCACAATGCTTCTGGGAGAATGTCCTTTGGACAAATTGGTTAATACTAAAGTTTTTTTGCAAGTCACATCAGCTCTATGTTCAAATGAAAAAATGAAGCTTTCAAGCAAAGGAACACCATAGCTACTGTGAAACATGACAGAATCTTTGTTATATTTTGCTGCATCTGGCATGTAGTGCATTGAATCTGTGCAGTGCACAATGAAATCTCAAGGCATTCTATAGCGAAACCTACTGCCCAGTGTCCAAAATCTGTCTTAGTCGAAGTTTATGGATTTTCAACAGGGTAGTGACTCAAAACACACAGCTAAAAGCACTCAAGAATGGACATTGGACTATTTTGAATTAGCACACTATAATCTCTGATCTGAATCCTATAGAACATCTATAGGAATTGCTGAAACATCCAATCTGGAGAAAGGCACCCATCAAACCTGAGACAGCTGTACAGTTTGCTCAGGAAGAGTGGGCCAAACTACATGCTGACAGGTGCAGAAGTATCATTAAGAACTACAAAAATTGCAGGGATTGGCAATAAAGATTGTGCAACAAAATATTATTTTACAAGGCCAATATTTTTGCCCATTTTCATTTGTTTTATTATTAAAAATATTCTTTTTACCTGAAAGGATACTACCAAATTTGTCAATATCTGTATGAGCCAGTAACCGTTTTGGCGGTACTGAGATTGAGCTGGTTCTCACATAAATTTTCTCTAATATGTATGAATAAGGATTAGTATCATACACAGACAGTTGTGTCCTGATTAATCATTGCTGCAGTTGCGCAAAACAGCCCCTTTCAGTCTTTTTTTTTTTTTTTTAAATAATATCAGAATTAATTAGGTATGCGACACTTGTAATCTGTGTGCAGCCGAGTCTCTGAATCTGTATACGGAGTGCTATGAGTCAGCGGCCACTGCTTCTTTCCATGCAAGATTCTGTTGTGCTTCATACACCGACTCAGTCGCACACAGATATACAAGTATTGCATATCATATCACCGTTGTGTTGCAACTTTGATGCATTTCATGAAGAAGAAAAAAAAAAAAAAACACCTAACACTGGCAGTGTTACACAGTACCTGGCAGCTCACTCGCGCCAGGCATCTCGCTCTGCGTGGCATATTGAGGCTAGATGTATGAGGACACATCTGTAGGTGGTGACAACCAAAGTGTGGATGAAGCCTTTGACTTTTAAATAAATGAAATACAATGTGTAATATATTTTCTCTAACGTCCTAGAGGATGCTGGGACTCCGTAAGGACCATGGGGATAGACGGGCTCTGCAGGAGACATGGGCACTTTAAGAAAGACTTTGACTCTGGGTGTGCACTGGCTCCTCCCTCTATGCCCCTCCTCCAGACCTCAGTTTGATACTGTATCCAGAGGAGCTGGGTGGATTTCAGGAGCTCTCCTGAGTTTCCTGTAAGAAAGCATTTTTGTTAGGTTTTTTATTTTCAGGGAGCCTGCTGGCAACAGACTCCCTGCATCGTGGGACTGAGGAGAGAGAAACAGACCCACTTCTCTGAGTTTCAGGGCTCTGTTTCTTAGGCTACTGGACACCATTAGCTCCAGAGGGAGTCAGAACACAGGTCTCACCCTGGAGTTCGTCCCAGAGCCGCGCCGCCGTCCTCCTCACAGAGCCGGAAGATAGAAGCCGGGTGAGTATGAGAGGAAAAGATCTTCAGAGGCGGCAGAAGACTTCATTGATCTAAACTGAGGTAACGCACAGCACTGCAGCTGTGCGCCATTGCTCCCATACACCTCACAAACGGCAGTCACTGTAAGGGCGCAGGGGGGGGGGGCGCCATGGGCAGCAATATAAACCTCTTATTTGGCAAAAGAGAGCATATATACAGCTGGACACTGTATATATGCATGAGCCCCCGACAATTTTACACTTTTAGCGGGACTGAAGCCCGCCGCCGAGGGGGCGGGGCTTCTCCCTCAGCACTCACCAGCGCCATGTCTTTCTCCACAGCACCGCTGAGAGGAAGCTCCCCGGACTCTCCCCTGCTTATACCACGGTAGAAGAGAGGGTTTTAAAGAAGAGGGGGGGCACATAATTCAGCGCAGATAATAATAACAGCGCTACGGGGTAAACATTAAATCGCTGTGTTTTTCCTGGGTCATATTGCGCTGGGGTGTGTGCTGGCATACTCTCTCTCTGTCTCTCCAAAGGGCCTTGTGGGGGAACTGTCTTCACTAGAGCATTCCCTGAGTGTTTGGTGTGTCGGTACGTGTGTGTTGACATGTCTGAGGTAAAAGGCCCTCCTAAGGAGGAGATGGAGCAAATGTGTGTGTGGTGTCTCCGTCGACAACGCCGACGCCTGATTGGATATGTGAAATTAAGTGCTAAAACGAATTTATTACACAAAAGATTAGAGAACAGACAGGGAATCTACCCATGTCTGTCCCTATGTCACAGAGACCTTCAGAGTCTCACAACGCTCACTATCCAAAATAATAGACACTGATATCGTCACGGAGTCTGACTCCAGTGTCGACTACGATAATGCAAACTACAGCCAAAACTGGCAGAAAAGTATTCAATATATGATTGTTGTAATAAAAGAGGTTTTGCATATCACTGATGACTCATCTGTCCCTGACACGAGGGTACACATGCTTAAGGGGAAGAAAGCTGAGGTAAATTTCCCTCCTCTCATGAAGAAAAAGAGCGGGAATCTCCAGACAAGAAGCTGCAGCTTCCCAAAAAGAATTCTCAGGGAGTATCCTTTCCCTAATGGGGCCAGGATACGATGGGAATCTTCCCCTAGGGTGTACAAGGCATTGACACGTTTACCCAAAAGGTAGCGCTGAATTTACAGCTATCCTCAGGGATCCTGCAGATAGCATGCAGTAAAAGTACTTTGAAGTCCATTTACACACATTCTGATACACTACTCAGACCGGCGATTGTGTCGGCATGGGGTTATAGCGCTGTAGCAGCGTAGACAGATACCTTATCAGCGGAGATTGAAACCCTAGATAAGGATGCCATGTTATTGTCCCTAGTATGTGTATATATATATATATATCTATATCTTTATATGTAAAAGATGTTGTCCATATATATATATATATATATATATATATATATATAAACAAATAGAAAACCACAGCACTCGCCACCCCAGAAGTGGGGTGCAGTGTCCGCACTCGCCACTAATAGGGTGGGGTGCATGAATAAATGATGGGGGTTATAGTTGCCAGGTTTTTATTTTGTGATAGTGTAGGACCTGCATGAAGGTGGGGTACCTTGGCGAGCGGTGTGCAGGCTTCCGTGCATTGGCCAATTCACTAACTAAACCCCCATCATTTATTCATTTATTCCTAGATGTTGTGAGGATAAGTGAGCTTATTTTGGTGAGTGCTGAACTTTCTGATATATATATATATATATATATAACATATATAGAGTCAACGCTATGTCGATTTCTGCTAGACGTGTCCTGTGGAACATGCAATGGACAGGTGATGCCGAATATCTGAGGCATATGGAGTTGTTGCTTTACAAGGGTGAGGAATTGTTCGGAGAGGGCCTCTCGGATCTCGTCTCCACAGCTACGGCAGGTAAATCTAATTTTTTGCCATATATTCCCTCACAATCTAAGAAAGCGCCTCATTATCAAATGCAGTCCTTTCGTTCCAATAAAAACAAGAGAGCACGTGGATCGTCCTTTCTTGCCAGAGGTAAGGGCAGAGGGAAAAAGCTGCACAACACAGCTAGTTCCCAGGAACAGAAGTCCTCCCCGGCCTCTGCTAAATACACCGCATGACGCTGGGGCTCCCCTGAGGGAGTCAGCTCCTGTGGGGGCACGTCTTCGACTGTTCAGCCACGTCTGGGTCCACTCACAGGTGGATCCATGGGCAATAGAAATTGTTTCCCAGGATTACAAGCTGGAATTCGAAGAGTGCCTCCTCGCCGGTTTTTCAAATTGGCCCTACCGAAACAACCCCTGGAAAGGGAGATAGTGTTACATGCGATTCACAAATTGTGTCTGCAACAAGTGGTGGTAGAGGTTCCCCTGCTTCAAAGAGGGCAGGGGTACTACTCAACTCTGTTTGTGGTTCCTAAACCGGACAGTTCGGTCAGACCCATTTTAAAATTAAAATCCCTGAACCTTTACTTAAAACGGTTCAAGTTCAAGATGGAATCACTCAGAGCGGTCATCGCCAGCCTAGAAGGGGGAGATTTTTTTGGTGTCTCTGGATATAAAGGATGCATACCTGCATGTCCCCATATATCCTCCTCATCAGGCGTACCTGAGACTTGCGGTAGAGGATTGTCATTACCAATTTCAGACGTTGCCGTTTGGGCTTTCCACGGCCCCGAGAATTTTCACCAAGGTAATGGCGGAAATGATGGTGCTCCTGCGCAAGCAGGGTGTCACAATTATACCGTACTTGGACGATCTCCTCATAAAAGCGAGATCACGGGAGAAGTTGCTGAGCAGCGTATCACTTTCACTGATTCTCAATATTCCAAAGTCGCAGCTGAATCCTACAACTCGTCTGCCCTTCTTGGGCATGATTCTGGACACAGACCAGAAAAGGGTTTTTCTTCCGAAGGGAAAAGCGCAGGAACTCATGACTCTAGTCATGAACTTGTTGAAACCAAAACAAGTGTCAGTACATCATTACACTCAAGTTCTGGGAAAGATGGTGGCAACATACGAAGCCATTCCATACGGCAGATTCCATGCAAAGACCTTCCAATGGGACCTATTGGACAAATGGTCCGGGTCGTATCTGCAATTGCATCAGCGGATCACCCTGTCCCCCAGGGCCAGAGTATCTCTCCTGTGGTGGCTAAACAGTGCTCACCTTCTAGAGGGCCGCAGGTTCGGCATTCAGGACTGGATCCTGGTGACCACAGACGCGAGCCTCCGAGGTTGGGGTGCGGTCGCACAGGGAAGAAATTTCCAAGGACTTTGGTCAAGTCAAGAGACTTGTCTTCACATCAACATCCTGGAACTAAGGGCCATATACAACGCCCTACGTTAAGCGGAGATCTTACTTCGCAATCGACCAGTTCGGATCCAGTCAGACAACATCACCGCAGTAGCTCATGTAAACCGCCAAGGCGGCACAAGGAGCAGAGTGGCAATGGCGGAAGCCACCAGAGTTCTTCGCTGGGCGGAGAATCATGTAAGCGCTCTGTCAGCAGTGTTCATTCCGGGAATGGACAACTGGGAAGCAGACTTCCTCAGCAGACACGCTCTGTATCCGGGAGAGTGGGGACTTCATCAGGAAGTCTTCGCGCAGATTGCAAGTTGGTGGGGACTACCCCAAATAGACATGATGACATCCCGTCTCAACAGAAAGCTACAAAGGTATTGCGCCAGGTCAAGAGACCCTCAGGCGGTAGCTGTGGACGCCCTAGTGACACCGTGGGTGTTCCAGTCGGTATATGTGTTTCCTCCTCTTCCTCTCATACCCAAGGTGTTGAGGATAATAAGAAAAAAGAGGCGTGAGAACAATTCTCATTGTTCCAGATTGGCCACAAAGGACCTGGTATCCGGATCTGCAAGAAATGCTCACAGAAGATCCGTGGCCTCTTCCTCTAAGGCAGGACTTGTTACAACAAGGTCCCTGTCTGTTCCAAGACTTACCGCGGCTGCGTTTGACGGCATGGCGGTTGAACGCCGGATCCTAGCGGAAAAAGGTATTCCAGATGAGGTCATTCCTACGCTAATAAAGGCTAGGAAGGACGTGACATCTAAACATTATCACCGAATATTGAGAAAATATGTTTCTTGGTGTGAGGCCAGGAATGCTCCTACGGAAGAATTCCATCTGGGCCGTTTTCTTCACTTCCTACAAACTGGAGTGAATTTGGGCCTAAAATTAGGCTACATTAAAAGTTCAGATTTCGGCCTTATCCATTTTCTTTCAAAAGGAATTGGCCTCATTACCTGAAGTACAGACTTTTGTGAAGGGAGTACTGCATATTCAGCCTCCTTTTGTACCTCCGGTGGCGCCTTGGGACCTTAACGTGGTGTTAAGTTTCCTTAAGTCACATTGGTTTGAACCACTTAAGACCGTGGAGTTGAAATATCTCACCTGGAAGGTGGTCATGTTGTTAGCCTTGGCTTCGGCTAGGCGAGTTTCGGAATTGGCGGCTTTATCACATAAAAGCCCCTATCTGGTTTTCCATATGGATAGAGCGGAATTGCGGACCCGTCCTCAATTCCTGCCTAAGGTGGTCTCATCCTTTCATATGAACCAACCTATTGTCGTGCCTGTGGCTACGCGTGACTTGGAGGATTCCGAGTCCCTTGATGTGGTCAGGGCTTTGAAAATTTACGTGGCCAGAACGGCTAGGATCAGAAAAACAGAAGCACTGTTTGTCCTGTATGCAGCCAACAAGGTTGGCGGCACTGCTTCAAAGCAGACTATTGCTCGCTGGATCTGGAACACGATTCAGCAGGCGCATTCTACGGCAGGATTGCCGTTACCAAAATCGGTTAAGGCCATTCCACTAGGAAGGTGGGCTCTTCTTGGGCGGCTGCCCGAGGGGTCTCGGCACTACAGCTGTGCCGAGCTGCTACTTGGTCGGGGTCAAACACCTTTGCAAAGTTCTATAAGTTTGATACCCTGGCTGATGAGGACCTCCTGTTTGCTCAATCGGTGCTGCAGAGTCATCCGCACTCTCCCGCCCGTTTGGGAGCTTTGGTATAATCCCCATGCTCCTTACGGAGTCCCAGCATCCTCTAGGACGTTAGAGAAAATTAAGATTTTAAACCTACCGGTAAATCTTTTTCTCGTAGTCCGTAGAGGATGCTGGGCGCCCGTCCCAAGTGCGGACTACTTCTGCAAGACTTGTATATAGTTATTGCTTACATAAGGGTTATGTTATGGTTTCATCGGTCTTGGACTGATGCTATGTTGTTTTTCATACTGTTAACTGGGTAGTATATCACAAGTTATACGGTGTAATTGGTGTGGCTGGTATGAATCTTGCCCTTGGATTACAAAAATCCTTTCCTTGTACTGTCCGTCTCCTCTGGGCACAGTTTCTCTAACTGAGGTCTGGAGGAGGGGCATAGAGGGAGGAGCCAGTGCACACCCAGAGTCAAAGTCTTTCTTAAAGTGCCCATGTCTCCTGCGGAGCCCGTCTATCCCCATGGTCCTTACGGAGTCCCAGCATCCTCTACGGACTACGGGATAAAGATTTACCGGTAGGTTTAAAATCTTATTTATTATTTATTAAGCCAAGCCCCTATACTGTATCTTTGTATTCCTCCCACACCCAGATCATGTGCTAGTTAGAAAAATATAAACGCAGTTCATTCCTAGTTATGCTGAGAATGTCAGCTCATAGAGCAAGTGGTTAGAGAAAAAGAAGTATTAGTAGCTCGCTCTCTCTCTCTCTCTAAATAATATATATATATTTAAATGTAGAATTTTTTTAATAAAGCCAGATGTGTATATTTTGCACCTTTTTTAGGTTCCGCAGTATAGCAAAGTCTTATTTCCGGAAAGCCCATGGGGTGTTGCTGATGTATGATGTCACATCAGAATCCAGTTTCCTCAATGTACGGCAGTGGATTGACGAGATCAAAGTATGTTCCCTTGTTTTATGGTATCTGTAGATGGAAAATAATGTGACTACAGCTATTTCATATCTACTATCTATGACCAGACCAATTTGTGTAAGGAAGGAGGGTGCTGCCCATAACATTTCTAAAGTTCTAAACTGCACGCGTGAAATGACCGAATCCATTATGGTTCCTATGGCTGACTACTTATTATGTACTGTACATAGTAATCAGCAAAACCATAAATATCCCTAAATGTCTCCTACCCCAGGAATAGATTGTTAAAGGTGCTTTTCACTGGCTGTGGGGGATAGAGCAACTTGTAGCAAATCAGGTAATCAGAATGGTTACAATAGCAGGGATGATTAGTTAAGCAAGAATAGGAGGGTATGTGACAGGGACAGTGGGAGGATTTCAGCAAGAACAGGTGCAGAGAGGGGGTGGGTCAGGTACAAAGTACCCATCCTCTGGGGAGTCCGTGCCTTGGGGTGCGTCCCCCCTGTGTGACAACAGGCTACATTACATGGTTAAAAAAAAAAACTATTAAATGTTGGCTAAAATGTAAGTGTGAGTCGTGCTCCGAGGCCTGCCTGGATTTCTCCTCATACATACAGGCCTGCATGGGCCCCCTTCTCTCTAACGTATACAGTGAGAAGTGCTACTTTATCACATCACCTTATATTATAATGATACAGGTAATCCAAAGCAAGAATCTTTCATGACCATCATTTCCTTAACAAGTTTTATCCAGTCCTGGACACCAGCCGCACTAATGCTATACAGACCTTAGATAGCGCCATTACATTGATTATGTACTGCTGATCAGTTTTATTTATCTTATCCTGTGGCCTCAACCTGACTTTCACCCACGGGAGCGTGCATCGGTATCGCAAGCTGTATACACACTGTGCGATATGTGCTAACTTTTATTATGATTTTGACTATATTGTCAATCATACGCACACATCGTACTGTGTATGCACCTGTACATACTGGGAATTAGGGATTTCTCACAATAGATTCCAAATAGCCGCAGCTTTGTCCACACATTTAGGTGTGTGTTGTACTACAACTAAATGTCACTGTTCTGACAGGGCCGGGATAAAGAGGATATAACGCACATTGTACTTAGATGCAGTTACAAACCATCTGCAGGTAATATTGTGCCGCTGATCACACAATGTACTACTCTCTTGTTACAGAATTCATGTGATAAACCTATACCCCTGATGCTGATTGGCAATAAAACAGACTTGAGGGCAGAAGGGAGCAGGGGAATTCCAACTGCAATAGGGGAAAAGCTGGCCATGGTAAGCAGAGACGCTGATGTCTTATAATGCACTGTACTTGTAGATGACTCTTATGTATTGTTCTTCTATATACAGGCCTATAGCTCCCTCTTCTGTGAGACAAGTGCAAAGGATGGCACCAATGTAGTGGAAGCTGTTCTTCATCTTGCCAGGTAATTTCTCTGACGAAATCTGCTACACTAATCTTTTATTTCTCTAACGTCCTAGTGGATGCTGGGGACTCCGTCAGGACCATGGGGAATAGCGGCTCCGCAGGAGACAGGGCACAAAAGCAAGCTTTTAGGATCACATGGTGTGTACTGGCTCCTCCCCCTATGACCCTCCTCCAAGCCTCAGTTAGGTTTTTGTGCCCGTCCGAGCAGGGTGCAATCTAGGTGGCTCTCCTAAAGAGCTGCTTAGAAAAAGTTTTTAGGTTTTTTATTTTCAGTGAGTCCTGCTGGCAACAGGCTCACTGCATCGAGGGACTTAGGGGAGAGATTTTCAACTCACCTGCGTGCAGGATGGATTGGAGTCTTAGGCTACTGGACATAGCTCCAGAGGGAGTCGGAACACAGGTCACCCTGGGGTTCGTCCCGGAGCCGCGCCGCCGATCCCCCTTACAGATGCTGAAGATCGTGGGTCCGGAAACAGGCGGCAGAAGGCTCTTCAGCACTGCAGCTGTGCGCCATTGTTGCTACACACTTCACACTGAACGGTCACGGAGGGTGCAGGGCGCTGCTGGGGGCGCCCTGGGCAGCAATAATTAATACCTTTTATGGCAAAGAATACATCACATATAGCCATTGAGGCTATATGTATGTATTTAACCCAGGCCAGATATCTCAAAACCCGGGAGAAAAGCCCGCCGAAAAGGGGGCGGGGCTTATTCTCCTCAGCACACAGCGCCATTTTCCTGCTCAGCTCCGCTGTGAGGAAGGCTCCCAGGACTCTCCCCTGCACTGCACTACAGAAACACGGTAACAAAGAGAAGGGGGGCATAATTTGGCGATATTTATATATTTAAAGCGCATATAACAGAAACAACACCTTTTAGGGTTGTTTATATACATTTTATAGCGCTTTTGGTGTGTGCTGGCAAACTCTCCCTCTGTCTCCCCAAAGGGCTAGTGGGGTCCTGTCTTCGATAAGAGCATTCCCTGTGTGTCTGCTGTGTGTCGGTACGTGTGTGTCGACATGTATGAGGACGATGTTGGTATGGAGGCGGAGCAATTGCCGGTAATGGTGATGTCACCCCCTAGGGAGTCGACACCGGAATGGATGGCTTTAATTATGGAATTACGTGATAATGTTAGTACATTACAAAAGTCAGTTGACGAAATGAGACGGCCGGAAAACCAGTTGGTACCTGCTCAGGCGTCTCAGACACTGTCAGGGGCTGTAAAACGTCCCTTACCTCAGTCAGTCGACACAGGTACCGACACAGATGAATCTAGTGTCGACGGTGAAGAAACAAACGTATTTTCCAATAGGGCCACACGTTATATGATCACGGCAATGAAGGAGGCTTTGCAGATCTCTGATACTGCAGGTACCTCAAAAAGGGGTATTATGTGGGGGGTGAAAAAACTACCTGTAGCTTTTCCAGAATCAGAGGAATTGAATGACGTGTGTGATGAAGCGTGGGTTAACCCCGATAGAAAACTGCTAATTTCAAAGAAGTTATTGGCATTATACCCTTTCCCACCAGAGGTTAGGGCGCGCTGGGAAACACCCCCTAAGGTGGATAAAGCGCTCACACGTTTATCAAAACAAGTGGCGTTGCCGTCTCCTGATACGGCCGCCCTCAAGGATCCAGCAGATAGGAGGCTGGAAACTACACTGAAGAGTATATACACACATACTGGTGTTTTACTCCGACCAGCAATAGCCTCAGCCTGGATGTGCAGTGCTGGGGTAGTGTGGTTGGATTCCCTGACTGAAAATATTGATACCCTGGATAGGGACAGTATTTTATTGACTTTAGAGCAATTAAAGGATGCGTTTCTTTATATGCGAGATGCTCAGAGGGATATTTGCACTCTGGCATCGAGAGTAAATGCGATGTCCATATCTGCCAGAAGAAGTTTATGGACGCGACAGTGGTCAGGTGATGCGGATTCCAAAAGGCATATGGAAGTATTGCCATATAAAGGAGAGGAATTGTTTGGGGTCGGTCTATCGGATCTGGTGGCCACGGCAACTGCCGGCAAATCCACGTTTTTACCTCAGACTTCCTCCCAACAGAAAAAGACACCGTCTTTTCAGCCGCAGTCCTTTCGCTCCTATAAAAACAAGCGGGCAAAAGGACAGTCTTATCTGCCCCGAGGCAGAGGAAAGGGTAAGAGAGGGCAGCAAGCAGCCCCTGCCCAGGAACAGAAGCCCGCCCCGGGTTCTACAAAGCCATCAGCATGACGCTGGGGCTTTACTAGCGGACTCAGGAGCGGTGGGGGGTCGACTAAAGATTTTCAGCAATCAGTGGGCTCGCTCACAGGTGGACCCGTGGATCCTGCAGATAGTATCTCAGGGTTACATGTTGGAATTCGAAAGGTCTCCCCCTCGCCGGTTCCTAAAGTCTGCTTTACCAACGCCTCCCTTAGAAAGGGCGACGGTATTGGAAGCCATTCACAAGCTGTATTCTCAGCAGGTGATAATCAAGGTACCCCTCCTACAACAGGGAAAGGGGTATTATTCCACACTATTTGTGGTACCGAAGCCGGACGGTTCGGTAAGACCTATTCTAAATCTGAAATCCTTGAACCTGTACATACAGAAATTCAAGTTCAAGATGGAGTCACTAAGAGCAGTGATAGCGAATCTGGAAGAAGGGGACTTCATGGTGTCCCTGGACATAAAAGATGCTTATCTGCATGTCCCAATTTACCCCTCACACCAAGGGTATCTCAGGTTCGTGATACAAGACTGTCATTATCAGTTTCAAACGCTGCCGTTTGGTTTGTCCACGGCACCTCGGGTCTTTACCAAGGTAATGACCGAAATGATGGTTCTTCTACGAAGAAAAGGCGTATTAATTATCCCTTACTTGGACGATCTCCTGATAAGGGCAAGGTCCAGAGAACAGCTGGAAGTCGGGGTAGCACTAACCCAAGTAGTGCTTCAACAACACGGGTGGATTCTGAATCTTCCAAAATCTCAATTGACACCGACAACACGTCTGCTGTTCCTGGGAATGATTCTGGACACTGTTCAGAAAAAGGTGTTTCTCCCGGAGGAGAAAGCGAGGGAGTTATCCGAACTTGTCAGGAACCTCCTAAAACCAGGAAATGTGTCAGTACATCAATGCACAAGAGTCCTGGGAAAGATGGTGGCTTCTTACGAAGCAATTCCATTCGGCAGATTCCACGCACGAATATTTCAGTGGGATCTGCTGGACAAATGGTCCGGATCGCATCTGCACATGCATCAGCGGATAACACTGTCACCAAGAACAAGGTTGTCTCTCCTGTGGTGGTTGCAGAGTGCCCATCTGTTAGAGGGCCGCAGGTTCGGCATACAGGACTGGGTCCTGGTGACTACGGATGCCAGCCTACGAGGCTGGGGAGCAGTCACACAGGGAAGAAACTTCCAGGGTGTATGGTCAAACCTGGAGAAGTATCTTCACATAAATATACTGGAGCTAAGAGCGATCTACAATGCTCTAAACATGGCGAAACCGCTGCTTCAGGGTCAGCCGGTGTTGATCCAGTCGGACAACATCACGGCAGTCGCCCACGTAAACAGACAAGGCGGCACGAGAAGCAGAAGAGCAATGACAGAAGCTGCAAGGATTCTTCGCTGGGCGGAAAATCATGTCATAGCACTGTCAGCAGTGTTCATCCCGGGAGTGGACAACTGGGAAGCAGATTTCCTCAGCAGACACGACCTTCACCCGGGAGAGTGGGGACTTCATCCAGAAGTTTTCCACATGATTGTGAACCATTGGGAAAAACCAAAGGTGGACATGATGGCGTCTCGCCTCAACAAAAAACTGGACAGATATTGCGCCAGGTCAAGAGACCCTCAGGCAATAGCTGTGGACGCTCTGGTAACACCGTGGGTGTACCAGTCAGTGTATGTGTTCCCTCCTCTGCCTCTCATACCAAAGGTACTGAGAATTATACGGAAAAGGGGAGTAAGAACAATACTAGTGGCCCCGGATTGGCCAAGAAGAACTTGGTACCCGGAACTTCAAGAGATGCTCACGGAAGATCCGTGGCCTCTACCTCTAAGAAGGGATCTGCTTCAGCAGGGACCTTGTATGTTCCAAGACTTACCGTGACTGCGTTTGACGGCATGGCGGTTGAACGCCGGATTCTAAAAGAAAAGGGCATTCCAGAGGAAGTTATTCCTACCTTGATTAAAGCTAGGAAGGAAGTGACCGCACAACATTATCACCGCATTTGGAGAAAATATGTTGCGTGGTGTGAAGCCAAGAAGGCCCCAACGGAAGAATTTCAATTGGGTCGATTCCTACATTTCCTGCAGGCAGGATTGTCTATGGGCCTAAAATTGGGGTCTATTAAAGTTCAAATTTCGGCCTTATCAATTTTCTTCCAGAAAGAATTGGCTTCAGTGCCTGAAGTACAAACTTTTGTCAAGGGTGTACTACATATACAGCCCCCAATTGTGCCTCCAGTGGCACCGTGGGATCTAAACGTAGTTTTGGATTTTCTCAAATCTCATTGGTTTGAGCCTCTCAAATCGGTAGATTTGAAGTATCTTACATGGAAAGTAACCATGCTACTGGCCCTGGCTTCAGCCAGGAGAGTTTCAGAGTTGGCGGCTTTATCGTACAAAAGCCCATATCTGATTTTCCATTCGGACAGGGCAGAACTGCGGACACGTCCTCATTTTCTCCCTAAGGTGGTTTCGGCTTTTCACTTGAACCAGCCTATTGTGGTGCCTGCGGCTACTAGCGACTTGGAGGACTCCAAGTTACTGGACGTTGTCAGAGCATTGAAAATATATATTTCAAGGACAGCTGGAGTCAGAAAATCTGACTCGTTGTTTATCTTGTATGCACCCAACAAGATGGGTGCTCCTGCGTCTAAGCAGACGATTGCTCGTTGGATCTGTAGCACAATCCAACTTGCACATTCTGTGGCAGGCCTGCCACAGCCTAAAACTGTTAAAGCCCACTCCACAAGGAAGGTGGGCTCATCTTGGGCGGCTGCCCGAGGGGTCTCGGCCTTACAACTTTGCCGAGCAGCTACGTGGTCAGGGGAGAACACGTTTGTAAAATTTTACAAATTTGATACTCTGGCTAAAGAGGACTTGGAGTTCTCTCATTCGGTGCTGCAGAGTCATCCGCACTCTCCCGCCCGTTTGGGAGCTTTGGTATAATCCCCATGGTCCTGACGGAGTCCCCAGCATCCACTAGGACGTTAGAGAAAATAAGAATTTACTTACCGATAATTCTATTTCTCATAGTCCGTAGTGGATGCTGGGCGCCCATCCCAAGTGCGGATTGTCTGCAATACTTGTACATAGTTATTGTTACAAAAATCGGGTTATTATTGTTGTGAGCCATCTTTTTTTAGAGGCTACTTCTGTGTTATCATACTGTTAACTGGGTTCAGATCACAAGTTGTACGGTGTGATTGGTGTGGCTGGTATGAGTCTTACCCGGGATTCAAGATCCTTCCTTATTGTGTACGCTCGTCCGGGCACAGTACCTAACTGAGGCTTGGAGGAGGGTCATAGGGGGAGGAGCCAGTACACACCATGTGATCCTAAAAGCTTGCTTTTGTGCCCTGTCTCCTGCGGAGCCGCTATTCCCCATGGTCCTGACTGAGTCCCCAGCATCCACTACGGACTATGAGAAATAGAATTATCGGTAAGTAAATTCTTATTTTTAATACATTCCTGTTTTATAGATTTTTACAGATTTAAAATGTAACTGTGGCTTCGCTGTGTGGAATTATGGTGGAATAAGGATATTAAGTATTTTATTAGTATCATAAATCACCACTTTCAGAAGCAGAATATGGACATTCATTTAGCTATAAGTTTTTTCTTCAAATTGAGAAAGGGTAATTATAGTGAGGGGTCCAACTATTCAACTCCAGACCTTCAACAGGTCATGCTTTGTGGATTGCTTTAATCATGCACAGGTGGTCAGTAATTATCCCACCTGCTTCCACAGACAGACATCCTCTAAATCTGACCTTTTGAGGAAATCTGAGGGGTGAGGTTGAGAACCACTGCACTATTGTATTCAGGATAACAAACATGCAGGGCCATATTGAGGGCAGTGCGACCAGTGCCAGACGCAATGCCACATGGCTCCCCATTCCTGGTCCCTGGTGGCTTCCGCCTCTTTGCTGAGTATGAAGCTGCTGAAGCAAAGCATGGTATGGGGGTTGGGAGGACAGTAGAGAGGATGGGGAACAGGGGTGCCAGGACGCGAGAATGCACAGGTACACAAGCTTGTGTGTTGTGAGAACGTCTTCACACAAGATATGTGTACATTTATCAATCAAGGGTGTATTAAACCTTCCAAATAGAGCGCTTCTGAGTTACTGCAGCTGCTTTTAAAAGACAGTTCAACTGTACTGCCCTACAAATATAAGTAGAGCAGAGGTGAAGTCGGCAGCGCTGTTGCACTTGAAGTGACCGAGAATACACAGGAGAGCTAGCGGTACAGCGTTACGGAGGTCCCAGGTTAAACATCTGTCCACATGCTGGGAAATACCGCATTATTTCTGGTGTCCTGAAGGCCCGGTGAGCTCATTTAAACCCCTTTTCAGACCTGTATAAGGGTGCTTATGTGAAGCATAAAGCACCCTAGTGTGGAGAGATACGCTATGGAACAGTTTGGATTTAATAAAAGTTAATGGATTTTACTACATATCTGACTATTTGATTTTGAATATAAACAATGTTTCTGACACATATAATATTTCCAAGAAAGCCATAAAAGTGGAATATAAATTGCATTTGGCTCTTATGGAGTGTGTGTCGCGTGTTTCAGTTAGGATTTTTAGACCACAAATACTACAACAAATGAAAATAATCAACAAATGAAATAATGACGCATCATTGTGATTGGAAATATTTGGCTTATAAAGTCAGTAACCTGTTGTTTGGATGGATATTTGCAAGGATTAAGACATTTCTTTGCCTTTTTAAATCAAGCGTAATACTGTGTATTATGAGGGTTTCCATCAGGTGAAAAATGGAGTTAATGTTTTATTGAAAGTTAAATATTTTTTTCTACTGTATATGGAATAAGCTGTGAAGTCTGAACGGGGGTGTCAGCGCTGCTGGACTTTTAGTACATTTTTTTTATATGATATATATTTTATTTATCATCCAGGGAAGTGAAGAAATCTGTGGATCTGGTGAAAGAAAACCAAGAAGCGGTGACCAATCTCAGCATTCCAGATAAAAAGTCTAATTGCTGCAAGATCTAACACTGATTACATCTGGGATTGTATTTCCAGACAAGACCATATGAAGGATAAAAGTGATTGGTCCAGCTGACAAAAACTGATAACTGATGCCTTTCACTATTTTGTACCCCAATCTGGGATGGAATTTTGCATTGAACAAAATGCAGCATTTCTCTTCTAAGAACAGCATGCTGAATGAACTCTTATAGAAACATAGGCTCCCCCCCAGACTATTAATTCCTTTGTCTATGTCCTCTGGAAATGTGTATATATATTTTTTTTCTAATTTGGACAAATGGTTCTTCACTGCCTCTAATGTATTGAGAATTGATAGTTGATATTTATCTAATCTACATGATATTTTAAACATTTGGTAACTTCTCAGCAATAGTGATTAAAACATAACTGGTTTGTTACCAAAAATGATGTAACATAGTTTTAGGAGATTTAGAATCTAATGTTTGTTTTGTCAGATTTGATGTGTCAGTTAGACACCAGGCAGAACATTAATAAGAGAATGGTCCTCTATGAGGCTTTTATACGTTTATTTTCTTACTGCAGCATTTTTGGTGCGCTAGGTGGTTACAGCTCACAATTCTGGATCAAACACATTTGCCTTAAATGTCACCTGACTAATGCGTAGTGTTCACTCTAGGCTGTTTTAGCAGGGCGCCGCTCCCTGCCCGTTTTTTAGCAGGCAAAACCCGCCCTGCCCCTTTTGCGGCGCCCTGCTAGAACAGCCGCCCGCTTCCTGCCGGCATCCATTCACGCATTGGGAGAGGGCTGGGGGAAGCCCAGCACCGACGGAGGTGCTGGGCACGCCCCCAACAGTGACGTCACCGGCCACAGACGCTCTCTATAGTAGCGTCTGTGGGCCGCACCGCCCCCTAAACCGCCCCCTAAAATAACGTAGGCGTGGCCACGCCCCCTAATTTGCGTGGCCGCGCCCCCGTTTCGGCCGTGCCCCCGGAGTCCAGCGCCCTGCCCCTTTTCACTCCTAGAGTGAACACTATAATGCGCACACACCATTGGTACTGTAGTGCCTTTGACTATGAACATTTTAAAATAATTGCAAGGGTTTGGTCGTGTACAATTGCTACAATTTTTCTTAACGCTGAATAAAGTTTTTATCTAAGTTATCCCTATATTTATACCATGCATGTATATTACTCTGTGGTTGACTGATGTTCTAAAAACTAACTTGCTGCTTCCTATGCTCTGGTTTAACAAAAGTTAAGTATACTTATATATTAACTATATTAATATAAAATATATTAATATTATACTGCAATGTATAGTACAATATATTAGTGTATCTGGATTATGTCAGAGTGGTTACACTTCACGTGAGCTCCGTGCAGTGCAAATGCATAGAGCAGTATTTCTCAGGAAACGCTCTCTCAGTGCTGGAAGATAGGTGTATTCATTTCTGGCGGCCGCATTAAGAGGTACTAATTACACAGGCCTGCAAAATGTCACTGCTGGCTGTATATAGAGTACCTGAAATTCACTGAAAATTGTCTGCAATTCTCTGGCTAATTTCAAAGCTATTTGGTGTGCTGATTTCAAAAGTAACTCCGATTTTCCTCTAATACGTAAGGATTTCACACAAAATGTGGAGATATGGGAAAACAACTGAGTCACCTGTATTCTGGTGAAATGTAAATGTTATTACCAAAAGTAAAAAAACAAAAAAATAAATTATATACATACATACACAATAAAATAACCATTTTACAATGTTACTTACTTTTACAAGTCCTTATACTGCCTTTTTATTTTCCCTTTAAAGCTTCATTTGGTACTTTTTCTTCTATATATACCACATAAGATTCGTACTATTGCATGGAGAGAGAATCATGGATTAGTTACACTTGAAGTACAAGCTTTATGTAGCCCATAAAGAGGGAGTAGAAGCATTCTGAGGATATTTAAACTGATGGAGCAATCTCAGGGTGGCAGCATTTTATTTTGTAATCCATCACTTTTATTTTATTTACAAACACTTTTTATGGTCATGGGCTATAGGTTCAAGCCAAGCTTTACCAACTTATACATGTACCATCTGAGTTTTAAAATGGCCCATTTGGTGTAAATCTAGTGCTATGTGGCAGATATATATAAGCTTATTTATTACTTGATATGGGACCTCTGTTTGTTGTAAATGTAATTTAAAAGTCATGCACACATTTACAGTAACTCCCTTTTATCGAAAGGCACTTCAATAATTAAATCTAATTATTTACATTTGCAAAATGTTCATCATAGACCTTTGGTTAAAAACGTCTTTAAAGGCAGTTGGGTAAGCTGAAATATAACTGTACAAAGCAGAGTAAAGGAGAGTACATCTGAGATCATGGCAACAAACGATGGAAAATAGTAGGTCAAGAGTCTCCTGATGAATTGTTGCAAGTTCATGTTAAAAGCTAAAAATAAAAGTCCTAAGCAAAATCCGAGATAGATATAGAAGGTATTGTATTTTTTAATAGCTAAAAAGCACAGGTTATGGTAGACCTACCTAGATAACCTTCTTTCTCTGAAGTCCACAGGATCTACCTTGGGATATGCTGAAGAGACAGCGGATTGGGCACCAAACAGTTAAGCTTTTCAGGATGCCCCAGGTCAGCCCCCTATATTTCCCCCTCCTGGCTCAGGCAATTCAGTTGATTCCAAAGCTCAAGGCAGGAGCAGTTTTAATCGAGAGGGAGACCTATTCAGGCGAGAAAACATACTCACAGTAAGAGGTTAGTAAGTGTACAGATTCTCAAATCAGGTGCGCGGGGTGGGATCCCTGTGGACACACTGGACTTCAGAGAAAGAATGTTATCTAGGTAGGTCTACTGTAACCTGTGCTTTCTCTATTAGGGTCCACAGTGATCAACAGGATCTACCTTGGGACTTCCCAAAGCCCGTACTAAGGGGGACGCACCTGATTAGACAGAAGAATCTTACGGCCAAATGCAGCATCCTGAGAGGCAAGTGTGTCAAAGGCATAATGTCTAATGAATGTATTAATGGATGACCATATGGTTGCCTTACAGATTTGTTCAGCTGAGACACCTCAATGGGCTGGCCAAGAAGGACCAGCAGTACCTTACGAGTAGAGTGGGCAGAGACATTATCCAGAATAGGGAGATCAGCTTGGGAGTACGCTTCTGAAATTGTCATCCAAAGCCATCTTGCCAGAGTTTGCTTATTAGCAGGCTATCCTCTTACGAAATCCATAGAGGATAAAAAGAGAGTCTGTCCTTCTTATGGCACTAGTACGATCCACGTAGATCCTTAAAGCACGAACTACGTCCAATGATGCATCTCCCGCAGAAAAGTCCTGTCCCTGAAAAGCCGGAATTACTATTTCATCATTAAGATGGAACTTAGAGACCACCTTTAGGAAGATATCCAGATCTGGTTTGAAGAACCGCTCTAACTGGATGAATACCAGAAAAGGGGGACAACACACCTGTGCCCCTAAATCTGATACTCTTATAGCTGAAGCAATTGCCAGAAGAAAAAGCACTTTGGCTGTCATCCATTTGAGATCAACACGATTCAGTGGCTCAAATGGAGCAACCTGAAGAGCCTTGAGAACTATTTCTAGATCCCATGGAGCTGTTGGATGAACAAAAGGAGGTTGAATGTGAAGCGTTCCTTGGCAGAATGTGCGAACATCCTGTATGTTTGCAATATTCTTTTGAAACCATACAGATCATGCTGAAACTTGTACTTTCAAGGAAGCCACGCGGAGTCCCTTGTCCATTCCTGCTTGAAGAAAAACTAGAATTCTAGAAGCTCTGAAGGACCTAGGATCCAAACTTTTGGCAGTGCACCATTGAACTTATGCATGCCAAATTTGGTAATAGAAGCGAGCAGAGGAAGACTTTCTTGCTTTAAGCATCGTCTGAATTACCTCTTGTGAAAATCCTTTTGCCTTTAAGACTGATGTTTCAAGAGCCACACCGTCACAGACATTTGATCCAGATGTTTGTAGAGACTGGGACCCCGAATGGGAAGATTTGGACATTGAGGCAGTAGGAACGGAGAATCTGCAGACAGCCTCTGCAGATCTGTGTACCAATTTCTTCTGGGCCGCGCCGGAGCTATTAGTATCACGGAGCCCCCTTCCTGTTTGAATTTTCAAATCACTCTCGGTACTAGAGAAATTGGTGGACACGCATAAGCCAGACAAATTCCATCTCGCGGATAGAGTATCCATGAAGATCGCTTCAGGATCCTTTGTTCTTGACCCGTACCTGAGTACTTTGTTGTTTTGATGAGAGGCTATAAGATCCTCTTCCAGCAGACCCCACTTGTTTACCAGAATCTGGAAGACTCATTTGCATGAATGCCATGTCTGCTGAGAAAGTCTGCTTCCCAATTTAGGACTCTTGGTATGAACATTGCTGACACGGCTGGATGATGAAGTTCTGCCCATTTTATTGTGTGGCTTACCTCCTTCATTGCCATTCGACTTTGAGTACCTCCTTGGTGATTGAGGTACGCTACTGACGTGGCATTGTCTGAACAAATCTGAATCTGCTTTCTGTGGAGTATTTCTTTTACCTGGGTGAGTGCCATGTGTATGGCCCAAAGCTCCAGAACGTTGATTGGCAGATGACTTTCTTCCTTGGACCAGCGTCCCTGGAATGAGTACTGTCCTGCCACAGCTCCGCAGCCCTGAAGACTCGCATCTGTTGTTAGAACCTCCCAATCTGTGATCCAAAAGGGCCGCCCTTTGGGGGTCATTCAGACCTGATCGCACGCTAGGATTTTTCGCTGCGATCATGTCAGAACTGTGCATGTATATGCACCACAATGCGCAGGCGCCTCGTACGGTACAAAGCGGATTGTTAGGCGATGGATTGTACGAAGAATCCATTCGCACAGCCGATCGCAAGGAGATTAACAGGAAGAAGGCATTTGTGGGTGTCAACTGACCGTTTTCTGGGAGTAGTTGGAAAAATGCATGCGTGTCCAAGCATTTGCAGGGCGGGTGTCTGACTTCAATTCCGGCCCCGGACAGGCTGAAGTGATCGCAGCGGTTGAGTACGTCCTGGGCAACTCAGAAACTGCATAAAACTTTTTTGTACCGCTCGGGTGCACATGCGTTCGCACACTTGCAAAGCAAAAATACACTCCCCTATGGGCGGCGACGATCTGCTCGCAGCAGTGCAAAACCCCTAGCAAGCGATCAGGTCTGAATCGGCCCTTTGTCCAGATGGGCCGTCTGTAGCCACCAGGCTAAAGACAGATTTACTTCCTGAGGAAGAATCATTGAGTTCTTATCGTCTGATTCTGTCCGTTCGACTTGGAGAGAATCAGATGTTGAAGGGGTCTCGTATGGAACTGAGCATATTCTACCATATCACAAGTCGAGACCATTGATCCCAGGATTCGCATTGCTGCATGGATGGATATTCTCTGACTGTAGCTATTCCTGAATCCTCATTTGTAATGCGGTTATTTTGCTCAAAGGCAGAAACATTCTCTGAAGACTGGTATCCAACACCAGGAGGATTTTTGCCTAATTTGTGAGCCTGTAGGCAGGCTATTTTCACTTGAAGATGGCATTGCAGAGTTTCCTGAGATTAGGCCATGATAAGCAAGTTGTCCAAATATGGGAAAATCTTTATTCCCTGACGATAAAGGTGAGCTGCCATCACTACCATTATCTTGGTAAATACCCTGGGAGCTGAAGCCAGTCCAAAAAGTAGAGCCTGAAACTGGAAATGTTGTTGGAGGATAGCACTGATGGGAAGGTGCTATAGGTACATGTAGGTAAGCATCCTGGATATCCAGGTACACCATGAAATCCCCCGAGTCCTTGATCCAGGATAATGGACCATAAGGTTTCCATATGGAACAGAGGCACCTAGATATATTTGTTCAGAGTATTGAGATTGAGAATGGGTCAGTAGGATCCATTTGGCTTCTGAACTAAAAATAGGTTGGAATAGAAACCACCTCCCCTCTGTGCAGTAGGAACCGGCACTATTACTCCTGACTGCAGTAGTTTTTTCACTACGTCCTCTAGAGCCAAGGCCTTGGATTCGACTGGAGACGAGCTGGTACAAAAAATCTTTGAGGAAGGATCTTCCTGAAGGAAAAAGCGTAACCCTGAAACACCGCTTATCTTACAGGTATCTGTGGTGGAAGTTTTCCAAACCCGTGCAAAAAGAAGTCGGCTTCCCACCCTGGGATCCCCCAGTTTAGAAGCTCACCGTCTGGTTGACCAAGTTTACTTCTTCCTAGTCTTATCTGATGGAGACTGTTTGCTGTAAGCCTTTCCTTTTGCTTTACCTTGGGCCCGAAAGGACCAGAAAGAAGGAAAATTGGTTTATCCTAATCTGAAGAGGGAAACGTCACCTTTTTGGAGTCTGCTTCAGACACAGGAATAATATTTAATTCTGTGCCAAACAAAATATTTCCAACAAAAGGCAACAATTCCACCTTTTCAGATTCTAAATCGGCCTTCCACGCACGTAGCCAAATAGCTCTGCGAGCTGCTACTGTAGAGGATACGGCCTGAGAAGCTACTGTACCCATATCCAGGGCAGCTGCCTCCATGAAAGCAGCTTACTGATTTATACATGCAATATGGGATAGCCGTTTCCTGGAAGCTGTTGAAAGATTGTATTCCAAAGCATCTGCCCAGCCTGCTACTGCCTTGTAATGTACTGCCAGATGTAATGTAGATTTTCGCATGAGTCAAACTACATGTGCATCTACTTTGGGAGGAACCTCCTTTTTTTTTAAACAATCCACAGTAGGAAAAGGATAAAAAGAGCCCCACTTCTCTGGAATCTTAAACTTCTTACTGGATGTAACCCAATTCTCTTGCATAATTTCCTTTAGTTGATGTGAGTTAGGAAATTCTATTTTTACTGTTTTTGGACATTTAAATACAGGTGCTTTAGTTTTTAACACAGGTCAGCTGCTTCCTCAATTGCCAGAATGGATTTAACAGCCTAAATTGAATCGGGTATATCCACTGACAAGGAGTGCTCTTCCTCTCTAGAGGCAGATTCAGAATTGGAAGATTCAGCTTCATCACCTGAAGTGTCTTCTGATTCTGAAAATTGTAAGAAAAAACAATTTGTGTTCCCTAATGCACACTGAGGGAAGAATAATAATACTACATAATAATCAGATAATATGGAGATCTTAGTTGCGTATATCTGCAGATATAGGGTTAAGCCCCCAGGCCGATCGGCAAGGCTTCTCCGTCACTGGGGGTCCCTAATACTAGGTATGGGTCCGGGTGCAGGACCCCATCACATTGGCACAGGTCGGCTACCCCAGGTTAGCACACAGGTGAAAATTAATAAGGGTTAATAAGCACAGAAGTGCTATGTAAGTGGTGTGATTAAAATAATACAAAAATATATACAAAGTGATAGGGAAAAAATAAGTGTTAATAAAGTGTTAGGGTGTGGCGACCTGAAGCCGCCCAGCCATACCGACACAGGGGCCACTGCACCCCACACCCACCCCATAAATAATTACACATATGTCTCGGTCTAAATTCCCAGTGTAAGGCCACATGATATTGGCTTCTACAGTATCTGAGAGCCAGCTTACCTGGAGACACCCCTGACTTCTCCAATGGCACTCTGGAGTCAGCAATCCCTCCTAATGCTGACCCATCCATGCCTCTAAATACAATGCACATATGATGGTAAGCTGCTCAATCAGATTGTGATTTCACTGAGGTGCTAAAAGGGAGGGGTAATTCTGTGTAAGAAAAAAACGATTTGTGTTCCCTAATACACACTGAGTGAAATATGTGATCATAAAGGCCCTTTATAAAGAGCTTTTAACGCAAAACGTATTGGATGGAAAACCCCTTGGCTGCTGTGAAATGAATCTGCTCATCTGGAGAAAGGTAAAGAAGAGGAATAGTAACCTTTGAGGAAGCTTCCTCAAGACACCTACCATCCAACATGAACTAATTGGGAAGTAATACCATAACTAATACACCCATTGACCCGTAAGATCCCAGGGGGTGCGCACATCTGCAATCTGTGACGTTATTTGTGGACTTTTGGGAAATGGGGGTGACCACTTCGGCAGAGGGTGCGGCACCATTGTATTGGGGCACTGGTTTGGAAAATTTCTATACTACCAAGCCCTCCTTGGCCAGTCCGGAACAATGAGGATCGCCTGAACCTTTGCTCTTCTTATGATCTTTAGCACCTTTGGAATGAGTGGAAGCGGAGGGAACACGTACACCGACTGAAACACCCATGGTGTCACCAATGCGTCCACTGCTATTGCTTGAGGGTCCCTCGACCTGGAACAATATCTCTGAAGCTTCTTGTTGAGGCAAGACGCCATCATGTCTATTTGAGGAATTCCCCAAAGACTTGTCACTTCTGTGAAGACCTCTTGATGAAGACCCCACTCTCCTGGATGGAGATAGTGTCTACTGAGGAAGTCTGCTTCCCAGTTGTCCACTCCTGGAATGAATATTGCTGACAGAGCGCTTGTATGTCTTTCCGCCCAGCGGAGAACTTTTGTGGTGTCCGCCATTGCCGCCCTGCTCTTTGTTCCGCCCTGGCGGTTTATGTGCGCTACTGCTGTTATGTTGTCCGACTGTATTAGGACGGGCAGGTTGCGAAGAAGACGTTCCGCTTGAAAAAGGCCGTTGTAAATGGCTCTTAACTCTAGAACGTTTGAGTAAACAAACTTCCTGGCTTGACCATTTTCCCTGGAAGGTTTCCCCCTCTGTGACTGCTCCCCAGCCTCGGAGACTCGCATCCGTGGTTACTAGGATCCAGTCCTGGATCCCGAACCTGCATCCCTCTAGGAGGTGAGAGCTGTGCAGCCACCACAGGAGTGAGATTCTGGTCTTGGAGGATAGGATTAGTTTCCGGTGCATGTGCAGATGGGATCCAGACCACTTGTCCAATAGGTCCCACTGAAACACTCTGGCATGGAATCTGCCAAATTGAATGGCCTCGTAGGCCGCCACCATCTTCCCCAGCAATCGAGTACATTGATGGATTGATACTCTTGCTGGTTTCAGAATTTGTTTGCCCAAACTCTGAATTTCCAGAGCCTTCTCTTCTGGAAGAAAAACTCTCTGTAATTCCGTGTCCAGAATCATTCCCAAAAACGACAGCTGTTTCGTCGGATTCAACTGTGACTTCGGCAAGTTTAGGAGCCAACCATGTTGCTGTAGAACTGTCAGGGAGAGCGCAATGTCCTGCTACAGCTTGTCTTTGGGTCTCGCCTTTATCAGGAGATCGTCCAAGTTAGGGATAATTGTGACTCCTTGTTTGCGAAGGAGAACCATAATTTCCGCCATTACCTTGGTGAAAATCCTCGGAGCCGTGGACAGACCAAACGACAACGTCTGAAATTGGTAATGACAATCCTGAATAGCAAACCTCAGGTAAGCCTGATGCGGAGGATATATGGGGACGTGTAAGTAGACATCCTTTATGTCGACCGACGCCATGAAATCCCCTTCCTCCAGACTGGAAATCACTGCTCGGAGAGATTCCATCTTGAATTTGAATTTTCTTAGGTAAAGATTGAGGGACTTTAGGTTCAGAATTGGTCTGACCGAACCGTCCGGTTTCGGAACCACAAACAGGCTTGAATAAAAGCCTTCTCCCTGTTGTGACGGGGGAACCCTGATAACGACTTGATTTAGACACAACTTTTGTATCGCATCGCTTACAACCTTCCTGTCCGGAAGAGAAGCTGGTGAGGCCGATTTGAAAAATCGGTGAGGGGGCACGTCTTGCAACTCCAGTTTGTACCCCATGGACACTATTTCTAAAATCCATGGGTCCAGGGCTGAACGAGCCCAGAATTGACTGAAGAGCCTGAGACGTACCCCACCAGTGCGGACTCCCACAGAGGAGCCCCAGCGTCATGCGGTGGATTTGGCAGAAGCCAGGGAGGACTTCTGCTCCTGGGAACCTGCCACGGCCTGAGATCTTTTACCTTTTCCTCTTCCTCTATTGGCAAGGAAGGAATAACCTTTGCCTTTTTTGTATTTATTTGGCCGAAAGGACTGCATCTGAAAGTGGTGAGCTTTCTTTTGTTGTGGAGGAACGTAAGGCAAAAATGACAACTTACCCGCGGAAGCCGTAGATACCAAATCAGTGAGACCCTCACCAAACAAGACACTACCTTTATATGGGAGAGACTCTATAGCTTTCTTAGAGTCAGCATTCCATTGATGAATCCACAATGCTGGTGTAGCTGAAATTGCCAAGGCGTTGGCTCTTGATCCCAAAATGCCAATATCTCTCGCCGCCTCCTTTTAGGTAGGCCGCAGCGTCCCTGATATAACCCAGAGTTAACAGGATGCTGTCCCTATCTAGGGTATCTATATCAGATGACAAGTTATCTGCCCATTTTTCAATAGCAGTGCTCACCCACGCCGATGCAATGGTTGGTCTGAGCAGCATACCTGTGGCGACGTAAATGGATTTTAACGTAGTCTCCTGTCTACGATCCGCAGGATCCTGAATGGCTGCCGTGTCAGGAGACGGTAAAGCCACCTTTTTAGACAACCGTGATAGAGCCTTGTCCACAATGGGCGATGATTCCCACTTATCTCTATCCCCAGAGGGGTATGGATATGCCACCTGAATCATTTTGGGAATCAGAAACTTTTTGTCAGGATTTTCCCACATTGTTTCAAAAAAGGTATTCAGTTCATGAGAGGGCGGAAATGTTACCTCAGGTTTCTTTCCCTTAAACATACAGACCCTAGTATCAGGAACAGCAGGGTCCTCCGTGATATGTAACATGTCTTTTATTGCCACAATCATGTACTGGATGTTCTTTGCCAATTTGGGTCTAATTTGGCATCACTGTAGTCGACACTGGAGTCAGTGTCCGTGTCGGTATCTGTGTCTGCCAACTGAGCAAATGAATGTTTATGTGACCCCGAAGGGGTCTGGACCTGTGATAACACATCCTCCACAGATTTCTTCCATGTCTGGTTCTGAGATTCAGATTTATCTAATCTCTTATTAATAGGAGCCACATTAGCATTCAAGACATTTACCCAATCAGGAGTCGGCGGTGCCGACAGGGTCACTCACACAGCCGTTTCTGTCCCTACCACAGTCTCCTCCTGGGAAGTGCACTCAGCCTCAGACATGCCGACACACGTGTACTGACACCCACAGACACACTGGGCAAATAGGGGACTGACCCACGGTAAAGCCTATCCGAGAAACACAGAGGGAGTTTGCCAGCTCACAACCCAGCACTCAATCCCAGATCTGAAACTATAATATAAAGCCCCAGACCAGTAGCGCTTTTATATTTGCACCAAATTATGAGGCCCCCCCCCCCTGTTTTGCACCCTGTTGCTTGTACAGCAATGTTTGGAGGAGAGGACCAGCGTCTCTGCAGCTTCTGTGAAGAGAAAATGGCGCTGGTGAGAGCTGTGAGGGCTAAGTCCCACCCCCTTAATGGCTCGCTTCAGCCCCACTATTTTCTTAATATATATTATTTGGATCTTGTGCCCAGGCACTCCAATCCACTCTTGCCAGCCTTAAAAAGAGGATTTTATGCTGCCCAGGGCGAAGTGAAGTTCTTAGCACACATTTGCGCAAATATGTGGTTCCATTCACCGTGACCAGGTGACTTCATTACATGGGTCCCTAACATAACATCTCTAATACTATCACATTATATATATTTATCTAGATCTTACCTGTAAATAGAGCCCTTATTAATATGCGGTCAGCAATGTAGGAACCTGTGCTAATTAAAACACCTGAGGGTAGATTGCTGAGGGTGTGCCAATACCAGAGTGAAGGAACCTTACCTTCAAGTGTACAATATATACACAAATATAGAGGAAAAAGGGGAAGGGGAAGGGGGGGGGGGTACTGGACTGCACACCCTTATTTAAATTAAAGAAAGCTATACTGTGTGACATCTCGTGTATAAGGGGTAATCTCATGTGGCGTAATGTGTATACGGGATACTACTGCATGGCATAATATGTATAGGGGGTACATAATATGTGGCATAATGTGTATAGGGGGCTCTACTGTGTGGCGTAATGTAAATAATGGACACTGCTGTGTAGTGTAACATGTATAAGGAGTACTACTGTACTGTGTAATGGGAATGGACACTGCTGTGCTGTGTAATGTGAATAACAGACACTGCTGTGTAGTGTAACATGTATAAGGAGTACTACTGTCCTGTGTAATGGGAATGGACACTGCTGTGCTGTGTAATGTGAATAACAGACACTGCTGTGTAGTGTAACATGTATAAGGAGTACTACTGTCCTGTGTAATGGGAATGGACACTGCTGTGCTGTGTAATGTGAATAACAGACACTGCTGTGAGGTATAATGTGAATTAGTACTATTATGTGGTCACACCACTTCCCTACAAAGTCGCAGCCCTCTAATTTATGCACGTGCCTTCGGCAAACACAATCACTATTTATCAAAGGGGGGGGGGTGCCATTACTCTCTCTGGCACAGGGTACTAAAATGTCTAGTTACGGCTCTTGAGGCCGACACATTTCATATTGCTAATTTTTTTTTTTTTTAAGCATTGCAATTTCTCTATCAGGGTCCGCCATGTGTGCTAAGAACTTCACTTATACTCCATGTTAATTGTGAGGGTTTATCAAAATAATTTTTACTATCAGTGCTCCTCCTCTTCATTCCTCATCCCTCCTCCTTATTTCCCCATCATCATAATTCCTACTCCTCAATTCCCCCTCATCATCATTCCTCCTCATTTCCCCAGCAGGGGCAGGCAGAGCTCTCATATTAACTGTGGGTATGGGTCGTTGGGTCGACTCAAATTAGGTCGACATGCATTAGGTCGACAGGGACAATTGGTCGACATGTCAAAAGGTCGACAGGGGTTTTTGGACTTTTTTTGGGTGTTGTTCTCTTCGTAAAGTGACGGGGAACCCCAATTAGTGCACCGTGTCCACTCGCATGCGCTCGGCACAGGTTACCGTTCCCAATTGTAGTCCACGTGGATCGTCAAGTATGAAAAAGTCCAAAAAACTGGGGGGAAAAATGTGAAAAACTCATGTCGACCTTTTCACCTGTTGACCTAATGACCATGTCGACTTGAGGGATATGGTCGTTAGGTCGACATGCATTAACTGATCAGCAAGGAGTCAGAGCACAAGAGACAGGCAGCTGTATCGCTGCCAGATATGGTGTGTGATAGTATCGGTGTGCCTGGTAGAGGATCCGAGCACACTGCTGCTATAGGGAGACAGCAGCTCTGATGGGCCGGTGGCACTGTGGTGCATACACTAACACGGGTGAAGGCAGCTGGTTCTGCCAACAGGACATATGTGCTGTGTGCCAAGCACCAGTTACGGCTCTGAATATAGATATGAACACAGAAAAAGATAGTTGTTGGTTACCACAGACACCAGAAGGCTGTTTCCAGTGTAACAGAATGGTTTATATAAAAAGTGGTAATCACACCTGGGGCGCTGCATTCCAAAAGTAGAAAAAGATAGGTCAGTAAACTACTGTTGACCAGTGGGAATATTATTAACTCTGTTTTTTTTAAAGATTGAGTTTGAGATGGCGAGATGACAACCAAGAAGAAATGGTACAAAGATATTCAGTAACGTGGGCCAACACAAATATTAAGAGATCTGAAGGGATAGGTAAATTTGGATATCATTCACATACAGATTCTACTGAATTGATTTTTTTTTTTTTTTTAAATAAGTGGTATAGATATTGACAAGCTGATAGATAAAGTGGAGGGCCAGTGGATCCACTGGAAGAGTGATTTAATAAGTAGGATGTAAACCACGATAGGGCAACATTTGTGTGAGAGAGTGGTCAATAGTATCAAATGCAGTAGAGGAGGAGAATGAGAAGTGAGCCTTCAGATTTAGTAGAGATTGAGGGCCTAATTCAGACCTGATCACAAAAACTAAATCTTTCTCTAATAGGCAAAACCACGTGCACTGCAGGTGGGGCAGATGTAACATGTGCAGAGAGAGTTAGATTGGGGTGGGTTATTTTGTTTCTGTGCAGGATAAATACTGGCTGCTTTATTTTTACACTGCAAATTAGATTTCAGTTTGAACACACCACACCCAAATCTAACTCTCTCTGCACGTTATATCTGCCCCCCCCCCCCCCCCCATCCCTTGCAGTGCACATGTTTTAGGGTTAGGCACTAGGAGGATGGTTAATAGGCCCTACACACTGGCCGACATCACTCAAAGATATAAACGATCTTGTTCGTTAATGAACGAGATACCGTTCATATCTTTGAGTGTGGAGGCGCCAACGATGAACGATGCGCGGCTGTAGCAGCTATGTGACATCACGCAGCTGCTGTGACCCGGGCAGCGACGAGTAGCTCCCGGCCAGCACGCAAAAGCTGCGCTGGCCGGGAACTACTCCTGAAGTGCAAAAACATCGCCGCTGTGCGATGCTTTTGTACTTCTGCAGCGGGAGGGGGGACTGCCTGACATGCGGGGCGGACTAGCCCTGTGCTGGGTGTCCCCCCGCATGTCAGTGTGCCTGATTGTAGCCCTGCAAAATTTTGCAGGGCTAGGATCATGTCTGAATTAGGCCCTATGTCTCTATATATTAACATGAGGACTGGGACTTGTATCACTCTTAGGGGGTTATCCAATTAGGATGCAGGAGGCAGACAACACACTGATGTAGTGGAAGCAGTCAATGGTGACAGGTCAATTCACTGGTACTGTAGCATGTATGAGCGGCATGCAGGAAGATGAAAAAGCAGACTGTAGCTGGAGACTCTGGCTGAACTGCAGACAGCACACTGGTGATTAGGATCAGCGCTGATTACAGAAGGAGTAATGGTGATTGTAATTCAGCTATCAGATTGGATTGCATAAGCAATCCAACGTGCAGTTTCCCTATTATAAGGGAAACTGCATGCACAATGCACCTCCTTCTGCATTTGCATTGATAAGGATTGCATTTGCATTGATAAGGATTGCATTTGCGTCTTTGCAATTGCAATTCTTGCTGAATGAGGGAGGGCTTGTATTGTAAGTGCTGGATATGTTGCAGATTGCAGTTAGGAGGTAGCATTGTGAGCATGGGGGGTCATTCCGAGTTGTTCGCTCTGTATTTTTTTGTCACAATGGAGCGATTAGTCGCTAATGCGCATGCGCAATGCCCGCAGTGCGACTGCGCCAAGTAAATTTGCTATGCAGTTAGGTATTTTACTCACGGCATTACGAGGTTTTTTCTTCATTCTGGTGATCGTAATGTGATTGACAGGAAGTGGGTGTTTCTGGGCGGAAACAGGCCGTTTTATGGGTGTGTGCGAAAAAAACGCTACCGTTTCTGGGAAAAACGCGGGAGTGGCTGGAGAAACGGAGGAGTGTCTGGGCGAACGCTGGGTGTGTTTGTGACGTCAAACCAGGAACGACAAGCACTGAACTGATCGCAGATGCCGAGTAAGTGTGGAGCTACTCAGAAACTGCTAAGAAGTGTCTATTCGCAATTCTGCTAATCTTTCGTTCGCAATTTTGATAAGCTAAGATTCACTCCCAGTAGGCGGCGGCTTAGCGTGTGCAAAGCTGCTAAAAGCAGCTTGCGAGCGAACAACTCGGAATGACCACCATTGTTCTGGTTTGCAGAATGGAGCTGTAGGTGCTTGCAATGTAGGAACTGCAAGGGATTTGCAAATTGGAGATACAGGAGCCAGGAATCTCCTAGAAGACCAGTTGAACTAGCAAAACATAGGTGCATGGGAATAGTTTGTATAGTGCAAGAGAAAAGAGAAGAGCGAAGAATGTCTCTTTGTTGGCGCACGTAAATGTTTTTTTTATTTAACTTTTAATAGATTCATGATAATGAATCTATTAAAATAGATCTAATCTATTAAAAGTTACATTTAAAAAAACATTTACGTGTGCCAACAAAGAGACATTCTTCGCTCTTCTCTTTTCTCTTGCATAATACAATTGTCTCTGGGTGCACCCTCGAACATCCAATGAATGGTGACTTACTTATTGATGGATAATAATTGGGGCCTTTTCCTTGTAAGTTAATACTATCAATTATTTAGCTAGTGCAGAGCTCATCCCATTCCCCCTATCCTTTTAATGCTCTGAATAGTTTGTATAGGACTGCATTGGGATTGGATACTGGAGTCATGTGAGAAGTAAGTCTCTGTGACTGGCTGTAATAGTATCAGCTGACCACAGGCAAGATGGCTAAATCCATGCAACAGGAACATTAATCTGAAGTTCAATAAATACAGGCTTACCATCCCTTTAAACCGTGACACTCATGAATTACACAGGTTCTGTGGATGATTAAAACTAGGTGAAATACAGGCTTGAGGTCAGCCAGCCATAGAACCTGTGTAATTCATTAGTGTCCCAGATTAAAGGGATAGTATGGTAAACCTAAATTAACAGGAACATTCTGAGATGACTGGCATGTGGAGGCATGCCAGTCAGTGCATTGGCAGTGTCGGGTCAGTTAAAAACAGTGTGACATGGAAGTTAGGAAAGATATCTCACAATATTTATTTGGATTGTTCAAACCAAACACCAAAATGCAGAGAAAATTTGAGTTAAATTACTATAACCGTGGAATGAATGCTGGTTTGTTTCAGTGTCTTGGAAATTGCAGATCTTCTAAAATGTACACATACCTCAGTCTCTAGAGTTTACAGAGAATAGTGCAGACAACAAAAGCCATCCAGTGAGCAGTAGTTCTGTGGGTGAAAAACGGTCAGGGACCTATTTATGAATTACTCATTTGTGGAACATCCCCCAAAAGATTAATCTTCAGTGGGTACTCACAAATAATAAGTATCCCCTGAATGTTTCTACCTAGAGGGGACCGCAGCATATATTAGACATATCTGCTGCTATCCCACTTTAGACCGCAAAAGAATCCTCCACAGAAATCTATGGGGGCTGCTTTGTTGCCGAATTTACCATGATCCGTAATGTAAAGCATTCTTCAGTTTGGCCCCGGTAGCTAAAGCTATCTGAAGATGGTGTTAGCATTTTCAGCTTTTGGGCTACATTTTGCAAAAAGTACTTGGATCGAGATCCATAGGATCCCTCCCTGGCACGCACCACTTGCACAATCGTAGTCAGCAGACCGCACATAAGCAGTACTGCCGCAGCTCCCAGGAACTAGAAGCACAGTGATCAATAGCCAATGCAATCACTTTACTTTGAAACACCAAAAGGGGGTGCACATGTTGGAGCCCCTGTCCCTGCATGCTTTTAATGCTACATCTGGGCAGTAGATGATTTATTATAGCCGTGAATAGCGGTGATAAGAAAATATAATTATCAGGTCAAAAACCTTATTTCTCTTACGTCCTAGAGGATTGTCCACATTAGTACAATGGGGTATAGACGGGTCCCTTGAGAGCCATGGGCACTTTAAGAGTTTAATAGTTTGGGCTGGCTCCTCCCTCTATGCCCCTCCTACCAGACTCAGTTTAGAAAATGTGCCTGGTGGAGCCGGTCACAGCTATGGGAGCTCCTGAGAGTTCTTTTTTTTTTTTTTTTTTTTTTATTAAGAGTTAGGCACAGGGAGGCTGCTGGCAACAGCCTCCCTGCTTCGTGGGACTTAGGGGGGGAGTAGGATCCAACTCTCTGAGGTTAATGGCCCCTATCTCCGCTGACAGGACACTGAGCTCCTGAAGGTGTCGATCTCAAGCCCCCAAGGCTCCCGCAGCACTGCCGCCACCCCGTAACAGAGCCAGAAGACGGTAGCGAGTTGGACGCCAGTGCCTCGACAAGCGGGGAGCCTATGAGAATGGCAGCATCAGGGTAGGAGCGCAGTACTGATGCTGTGCTCCGGAGGGCTCAGAGGTACTGTGGTGCGGCGCTGTGAGGGGCGCCCTGGGCCAGTGCAATACCCTACAGACTGGTCATCTAATATATCAGGGACTCTGTACTGCTGCTAGCATGCGATACCGCAGGCCAGTATAATTCTTACAAGTGCGGGAAGATGCACCATTTTAGGGGGCGGAGCTTCTCCTCAGAGCGGATCCAGCACTCATCAGCGCCATATTCTCCCTGCAGATCACAGGTCAGTCTGACAGGGACCGCTGACCCTCCACATAACTCCAGCTATCCTGTGCGGTACCAGTGGGTTATAGAGGGGGGAGGGAGAGTGTTTATTCACAAAAAATAAAACTAGAAAAACTCCTATGGAGCTCCCCTAGCTGTGACCGGCTCCTCCGGGCACATTTTCTAAACTGAGTCTGGTAGGAGGGGCATAGAGGGAGGAGCCAGCCCACACTATTAAACTCTTAAAGTGCCAGTGGCTCCTAGTGGACCCGTCTATATCCCATGTTACTAATGTGGACCCCAGCATCCTGTAGGACATAAGAGAAACACTGCGTCCGCACGGGCTGTCAAGTTTCAGTTTCTGTTCCTGCTGCTGGTCATTTAAGCAAGGAACAGTTCTTTCTGCACTCGTTTTTGAGCCCTTCCCCCTCTACATGCTGATGCACAAAGCTTATCTGTGTTCAGGGCAGCCCAAGACAACAGTGAGTTTAAATCTTTGAAAACCTTGTTCTCTACAGAAATTTTATGATTCCTTCTGTTGCAAGTGTGTGCTTCCAATTTTTTCTGAATATTCTTTTAAGTGGCACCGCTACCATGGGCATGTATATAAGTGGCACTGCTACCGTGGGTTAGGGATGAGCGGGTTTGGTTCCCTGAGAACCGAATTCCCCCCCCCCCCCAAACATCATGTCCCAAGCCTGGATACGAGTCCGGCTTGGGTAGGACCTCCCACCAGACACGGAAACCAGAACGAAGCAAAACGTCATCATCCCGCTATCGGATTTATTCACATCAGAATGGCGGCAACAGAAGCCCTCGCATTAATATGTCCCAGGTCCTTCATGGCTTCCACCATGAAACCCGCAGAATCCTGTATGTGACGTCAAAACAATTCAATGTCACTTCTATCCATGGAATCTAATTCCTCTAGTAATGTGCCTGACCACTTTACTATAGCTTTAGAAATCCATGCACAAGCAATAGTGGGTCTTAAAGCTACTCCATTAGCAGTGTATAGTGATTTGAGAGTAGTCTCAATCTTGCGGTCTGCTGGTTCTTTCAAATCGGTGGACCCAGGGACAGGTAAAACTACCTTCTTAGACAACCTAGATACAGAAGCGTCTACTACTGGCGGGTTTTCCCACTTTTTCCTGTCCTCCTCAGGGAAGGGAAAGGAAAAGCAATGAGAACCCTTTTTGGGATCTGGAATTTTTTCTTTGGATTTCCCCGGATTTTTCAAACAATGCGTTTAATTCTTTAGACGCAGGGAATGTAAGGGAGGTTTTCTTATTGTCTGTAAAATAAGCCTCCTCTATCTGCTCAGGTATTTTCTCAGTAATGTGTAAAATGTCCCTAATGGCCTCAATCATAAGTTGCACCCCCTTAGCAAGGGATGCCTGCATATCCCCATCACCGTCACCTGTATCAGAGTTGGTATCTGTGTCAACTTGCATTATATGGGCAAGAGCACGCTTCTTTGAGTTAATAGGGGGGAACCTAGATGAGGTATTGGGAGCTGACCATTTCAACACCTCTACAGAATTTCTCAAAACCTGTGTTTGTTTCTCATTATATGACATCCGAGATGAAATCTGAGATATCATTCCCCTTGAGGAATCCACCCATGGGGGTTCAGATTCAGAGGGCTGGGAAAGCACATTGCAGTCCTGTGTACATGGAATAGACTCATCATGTGAAGAAAGACATTCTGCTGCACAAGAGATAGAATCCCTAGTCATGATAATGTGATCTATATAGCAACACACACAGGAAAAGGTCAGCCAGTTTCCACCAGAGTACTTTCAGAGAGTCACAGAGTATAAGGAGCCAGCCACACAGCACTTCAATAGGTAGTGTAACATACAATAAGCCCAGCGCTGCTGGAACACCTTAATGGGTTAATATATAAATCTAAAACACCCCCCCCCCCCCCCCCCCCCCCGGTCTATAACACCCTGGTACCACAGAGGTAAGCTGGAGTTATGTGGGCAGTGCTCCCTGGCAGCTTCTGTCTGTGTGATCTGCAGGGAGAAAATGGCGCTGGTGAGTGCTGGATCTGAGGAGAAGCCCTGCCCCCTGTAATGGCGCGTCTTCCCATATATAATGGCGCGTCTTCTTATATTTTTTATACTGGTCTGAGGTACCTTGCTGCTAACAGCGGGATTAGCCCCTGTTAGCGTAGTTTGACCAATGTTAGGGTATGTTGCAGCCCAGGATGCCCCTCACAGCGCCATACATCCATGTTGCTGAGCCGCCGGAGCGCAGTCTGACAGGACTGCGCTTTCACCCTTGTGCTGCCATTACCACCAGCGACCCGCTTCACGGGCCGCCGGCATCATACAAACCAGTCTCCTTTCTTCTGGCTCTGTTAGGGGGTGGCGGCCATGCTGCGGGAGTGAGCGGTCGCCTCGGGGGCTTGTGATCATCACCTGCAGGAGCTCAGTGTCCTGTCAGCGGAGATAGAAAACCATTAAGCTCTAGGGTTGGTTACTACTCCCCCTCCCCCTAAGTCCCACAAAGCAGGGAGGCTGTTGCCAGCAGCCTCCCTGTACCTAGCTCTTTAAAAAAAAAAAAACTAGAAAAACTCCTCTGTGCTCCCCTAGCTGTGACCGGCTCCACCGGGCACATTTTCTAAACTGAGTCTGGTAGGAGGGGCATAGAGGGAGGAGCCAGCCCACACTATTAAACTCTTAAAGTGCCCATGGCTCCCAAGGGACCCATCTATACCCCATGGTACTAATGTGGACCCCAGCAACCTCTAGGACAATAGAGAAAAAAAGCTTTCCGGGAATTCTAAGGAATGGGGCATTTAAGGCAAACTATGCTGAAGTGTATAAATAAGCATGTTCTAATTCAGTGGTTCCCAACCTCCGTCCTCAAGGACCCCCAACAATTCATGTTTTTCATGTCACTCAGCAGGTGCACAGGTGTTTTCATTACTCACTGACACATTTTAAAAGATCCACAGGTGGAGCTACTTATTTCACTTGTGATTCTGTGAGAAGACCTAGAAAACTGTTGGGGGTCCTTGAGGAGCGAGTTTGGGATCCACTGTTCTAATTTAAGGAAAGGTATTAGTCTACCTATGGTGGCTGACTCCAGTAAAATTTAAAATCATAATAAGGAAACTAGAGATTCTAGCGAAGCATGTGGCAGGAGGTTTCAACAAATTATGGATTATAAAATCACAAATTCCTGTTCTAGGGGAGTGGGCTCATGGTCTGCATTAGATTTAAGTGAATTCTATAGAGGATTTGTTAAAGCAAGTAATATCCCAATAGTTAAACTGGATTTCCCATTTTAATCATTAATGAGTCAGGGTTGGTCTTGTTTACATAGAAGGAGACAAGTATCACGAAAGTCCCAGCCCTGATAATATTCTCAGAACAGTACTCAAGCAATGTGCAGATCAATTAGCAGGTGTCCTATGATCTTCTCATTAGCACAATGCACTATTCCAAAATGTTTTAAAACTACATTGATAGTACCAGTTCCTAAACCTACAATAGTATCAAGTTTGGATGACTTTCTCCAAATTGCCTTAACTTCACGGATTATGAAATGTTTTGAAAAAGTCATTATGGAATATATGAGTAGCATCTCAGTGGACTTTGATTCTCCTCCAATTGCTTATAAACCCAACAGGTCCACAGAAGATGCTGTTCTGATAGTGCTCCATAATGTTCTCCAGCATTTAGAGAATAATTATTCTTATACAACGCTTTTGTTTGTGGACTACAGCTCTGCATTCAGTACTTCTGTACCTTCATTACTGATAAATTCATACAGGTTATACCAGTGGTTCCCAAACTGGGTGATCAGGGCACTTGCAGGGGTGGCCTGGGTTGGTGGTCCAGGACTAATTCATATTATTTTATTGTCCACATCCCACAAATATTTGTTACTGGACAAGCAGATGTGCTACTGTGTTAAGCCTAGATTTGTATGTAGGAGAAATGGCAGACACTTCACCTCTGACAATCCCTTGAGAAAAGGGGTAACCATGAATCTCCATCCTGGTTCCAACCTCCTATAATCAGAGAGCACCATGGAAAACCATGCAGGCTGACACTGGACAGAGCTTGCATCATTGAGGAATTAGGAAATGTACTTATAAGTGGTTGGCAGGGGAAATGCCTATTTAAGTGGTGTTTATAATCCTCAAGGGCCTATCCCTCCCTACACACTGAGAGCAGGTATAACAAGAGCCCAAGAGGGATGGGTGGGTTGTGAAATACTACACTAGCTGGTTCCTGCAAGACCGGCAGTGCTAAGGAACAGTTATCGAGAGACCTAGTCAATGCTCACAGTAAATCTGTATTTCTTAATTTTTCTGAGGCTTGCATGACAAGCAAACTGCTACTACACCTGCACAGGAATCAAACAGTTAATGATCATTTGAGGAACACCAATTCTCCCAAATATTGAAAACCCAGTGATTTGTGACATCCTTAAGCAACTGTTCCACAGGTGACTTATACAATTGTCTGACTTGTAAACATGTGCTGATACACAGCAACCATGGTCTATCCATGTCCAAGACAAAACCAACACCTACACACTTGGGAGTATATGTAATAGGGGTCCGAGTTTCCGAGAGCGGCGGGATGTCGGGCAAGAATTGATGTATTTTTAAAGCAGAATTTTATTTTTTACCTTGTAAAATGATTGCCACATCTAAAATACAGCCATTCTCAGCCAACATCCTACACCTCCAGCAAACGCTGACCCTATTACATATAGGGGGTAATTCCAAGTTGATCGCAGCAGGAATTTTGTTAGCAATTGGGCAAAACCATGTGCACTGCAGGGGAGGCAGATTTAACATGTGCAGAGAGAGTTAGATTTGGGTGTGGTGAGTTCAATCTGCAATCTAAATTGCAGTGTAAAAATAAAGCAGCTAGTATTTACCCTGCACAGAAACAAAATAACCCACCCAAATCTTACTCTCTCTGCACATGTTATATCTGCCCCCCCCCCCCCCCCCCCACTGCACTGCACATGGTTTTGCCCAACTGTTAAAAAATGTCCTGCTGTGATCAACTTGGAATTACCCCCATACCCCATAGAATGAAAAAAAAGTTCACACATTTTCCATAATTATGAGAGCTGAGTGTTGTCTTATTTACAGCATAAGCTCTTGTGTGACAGACATTCAGTACTTGCCATTTACTGCACTATGGGGGTAATTCCAAGTTGATCGCAGCAGGAAATTTTTTAGCAGTTGGGCAAAACCATGTGCACTGCAGGTGTGGCAGATATAACATTTGCAGAGAGAGTTAGATTTGGGTGGGTTATTTTATTTCTGTGCAGGGTAATTACTGGCTGCTTTATTTTTACACTGCAAATAAGATTGCAGATTGAACACACCACACCCAAATCTAACTCTCTCTGCACATGTTATATCTGCCTCCCCTGCAGTGCACATGGTTTTGCCCAATTGCTAACAGAATTCCTGCTGCGATCAACTTGGAATTACCCCCTATGTTGTAAACACTTTGAATGCAGCATTTTATAGGCTGGGGGCATGTGGTGTTGGGAACCTCATGTGGGACATGCGTTAAAGAAGCTTAATAGGAAAACAGACAAACAATTCACCCCCACCTGGCTTCAGAGGCAGATTTACAGCAATTCATTAAACAGGGAGAAAAAAAAAGGAGATTTATGGTAAGAACTTACCTTTGTTAAATCTCTTTCTGCGAGGTACACTGGTTTCCACAGGGAATAACATTGGGGTGTAGAGTAGGACCTTGATCTGATGCACCAACAGGCTGAAAGCTTTGACTTTTCCCAAGATGCTCAGCGCCGCCTCCTCTATAACCCTGCCTCCATGCACAGGAGCACAGTTTCGTTAACCAGTCCAATGCAGTAGCAGGCAAAAGAGACGACAACCGTTAGTAGCCACGTACACCACATTCTCACGACAGGAGAAGGTATCAGCAGCTAATACCATACCAACCCAAAGAAGCTAAGTGCGTCAGGGTGGGCGCCCTGTGGAACCCAGTGTACCTCGCAGAAAGAGATTTAACAAAGGTAAGTTCTTACCATAAATCTCCTTTTTATGCAGCGGGGTAAACTGGTGTTCCACAGGGAATAACATCGGGGATGTCCTAAAGCAGTTCATTATGGGAGGGGGCGCACTGTAGCGGGCACAAGAACCCGGCGTCCAAAGGAAGCATCCTGGGAGGAGGAAGTATCGAAGGCATAGAACCTTATGAACGTGTTCACTGAGGACTACGTAGCTGCCTTGCACAATTGTTCAAGGGTCGCACCACGGCGGGCCATCCAAGAAGGTCCAACAGACCGAGTGGAATGGGATTTAATGGTAGCAGGAGCTGGAAGGCAAGCCTGTACATAAGCATGTGCAATCACCATTCTAATCCATCTTGCCAAGGTCTGCTTGTTAGCAGGCCAGCCACATTTGTGAAAACCAAACAGTACAAAGAGAGAATCAGACTTCCTTATGGAGGCTGTTCTCTTCACATAGATACGGGGAGCCCGTACCACATCCAAATACCGCTCTTTGGAGGATAAATCCGGAGAGACAAAGGCCAGAACCACAATCTCCTGGTTAAAGCCAAGGTGGAAAGAAGACACCACCTTAGGTAGATAACCAGGGCGCTTTCGCAGAACCGCCCGGTCACGGTGAAAAATCAGATAGGGGGACCTACAAGACAAGGCACCCAAATCTGATACCCGTCTAGAAGAGGCAATAGCCAGCAGAAACAAGACCTTGATGGAAAGCCACTTAAGGTCCGCAGATTCAAGAGGTTCAAACGAGACTCTTGCAAGGCCTCCAGAACCACCGACAAATCCAAAGGAGCCACAGGTGGGACATAGGGAGGTTGAATCCGTAAAACACCCTGAGTGAAGGTATGAACATCAGGCAGAGTCGCAAATTTTTCTCTGAAACCATACCAACAAGGCAGAAATATGAACCTTGAGGGAGGCCAGCAAAAGGCCCAATTCCAGGCCCTTTTGTAGGAAAGCCAAAAGTTTGGCCGTACTAAACTTGTAAACGTAATGATTGTTAGATGCGCACCAAGCAAAGTAGACCCTATGGTAAATCCGAGCAGAAGCCGGCTTACGGGCCTTCAACATAGTTTAAATGACCACCTCAGAAAATCCTTTGGCCCTCAGTACGGAAGCTTCAAGAGCCACGCCGTCAAAGCCAGTCGGGCCAAATCCTGGTAAACACAAGGGCTTTGAACGAGGAGGTCTGGTCGTTGTGGAAGCAGAAGAGGACGCTCTAGCGAGAGACCCTGTAGGTCTGAGAACCAATGCCGTCTGGGCCAAGCTGGAGCTATTAGAAGAAGGATTCTTCCTTCTTGCTTAAACTTCCTCACTACTCTGGGCAGGAGTGACACCGGAGGGAACACGTACAGCAGCCAAAAGTTCCATAGAATTGCCAGTGCGTCCACGAACGCCGCTTGAGGATCCCTTGTCGTTGCTCCGAAGACCAGAACCTTGTGATTGTGTCGAGACGCCATCAGGTCTACATCTGGTAAACCCCACTTGTCCACTAGGAGTTGAAATACTTCTGGATGAAGGCTCCACTCTCCGGCGTGTACGTTCTGACGACTGAGGAAGTCCGCTTCCCAGTTGAAGACCCCCGAAATGAACACTGCCAATATGGCTGGCAGATGGCGTTCCGCCCATTGAAGAATCTTTGACACTTCCAACATTGCCATGCGGCTTTGAGTGCCGCCTTGATGATTTATGTACGCCACCATGGTGGCGTTGTCTGACTGTACTTGAACAGGCCTGTTCAGTACCAGATGCCGAGCCAGTTTCAGAGCATTGAACACTGCCCGCAATTCCAGAATGTTTATCGGGAGGAGAGACTCCTCCCTGGTCCACCGACCCTGAAGAGAGTGTTGCTCCAACACCGCGTCCCAACCCCTCAGACTGGCATCCGTCGTCAGAAGGACCCAGTTGGAGATCCAGAACGGACAACCCCTGCTCAAATCGATGGTCCTGCAGCCACCAGGTCAGTGACAGACGGACATCCGGAGACAAGGAGATCATTTGAGACCTGATCCGGTGAGGCAGGCCATCCCACTTGGCAAGAATCAGTTTCTGCAGAGGGCGGGAATGAAATGGAGCATACTCCACCATGTCGAAAGCCGACACTATGAGGCCTAGTACTTACATCGCCGAGTGTATCGACACACACGGGCGAGAGAAGAAGCAACGTATCTTGTTCTGAAGCTTCAGGACTTTCTCCTATGACAAAAACAACCTCTGGTTGTGTGTGTCCAACAACGCTCCCAGATGCACCATGCTCTGGGCAGGGACCAGGGATGATTTCTTCCAGTTGATGAGCCACCCGTGGGCTTGTAGAAACTGGACCGCCTGATCCAAATGACGGAGGAGAACTTCTGGGGAATTGGCCAGGATCAGCAGATCGTCCATAAATGGCAGGATCCGGATGCCCCGACGGCGGAGTGAAGCCGTCACAACTGCCATGACCTTGGTGAAAATTTGTGGAGCCGTGGTCAGACGCGGTAAGGCGCGGAATTGGTAATGGAGATTGCCAACAGCAAACCGCAGGTATTGCTGATGTGACATGGCAATAGGGATATGCAGGTAAGCATCCTGTATATCCAGGGATACCATAAAGTCCCCTGGTTCCAAAGCCAGGACAATAGAGCAAAGGGTCTCCATACGAAACTTGGAGACCCTCACAAACTTGTTCAAAGATTTGAGGTTGAGAATGGGCCGGGAAGAACCATTCGGTTTGGTGACTAGTAACAATGTTAAATAGTACCCCCTGCCCCTCTGAGCCAGAGGCACCAGTACTACCACTCCGGTGTCCAGGAGGGATTGTACCACTAAACGGATAGTTGTTGCCTTCCCCTGATCCGAAGGGATGTCTGTCAGGAACAGCGAGGAGGGGGGGGTGTCTTGAAGGATATAGCGTATCTGTGAGTGATGACTTCCCGCACCCATGCGTCTGAAGTGGTCTTCAACCATACCTGGGTGAACTGTAGAAGTCGGCCTCCCGCCCTGGGATCCCTCAGGGGGAGGCCCGCGCCGTCATGCCACAGGCTTGTCAGATTTGGAAGCCAACTGACGGTTAGCCCAGGCACGTTTAGGCTTGGGCTTGGTGGTTTTGGAAGTGCGAGACTGTTTCGGGTACGCCTGATCCTTTGCTTTACCTGGAGTGCAAAAGGAACAAAAGAATGTACTCTTAGCCTTCGGGGCCGAAGGAGTAGTACTAGGTAGACATGCAGTCTTAGCAGATGCCAAGTCAGAGACAAGCTTGTTGAGATCCTCACCAAAGAGGATGTTTCCTTTAAACGGGAGCACCTCCAGGGTTTTCTTAGAGTCCAAGTCCACCGACCAGGACCGCAACCAGAGAATACGGCGACTCAAAATGGATGTCGTAGCAGCCTTGGCCGACAGAACACCTGCATCTGCAGCTGCTTATTTACTGCAATGAGATGCCGTGACAATATAAGAGGCATTATCTGGCATGTTTAGGAAAATCGGATCGAAATTCAGCCTCCATTTCCTGAGCGCAAGCCTCAATAGCTTCTGCGGCCCAAGTAGCCACAATGGTGGGCCTATGCGCAGCCCCTGCAAGAGTATAGCTTTTAAGCAGCCCTTCACCCGCTTATCCGTCAGCTCCTTGAGATAAGTGACAGTAGTGACAGGCTGAGCAGATGACACCACCAGCCAAGCGATTTGCGAATCCACCGGCGGTGGCGTTTCCCAATTTTTACTCAATTCTGGATAGCGGGCTAGCATCTTCTTGTGCGGGGTGAATTTCTTTCCTGGGTTCTCCCAGGATTCCTGACGTATGTCAACCAAGTGGTCAGAATGAGTTAAAACCAATTTAGTAACCTTCTGACGTTTGAACCTGTCCGGTTTGTTAGATGTAGTAGCAGGCTCAGGATCATCGTCAATCTGAAGAATGAGCCAGACAGCCTCTAATAGATCAGGAACATCCACCTGTGAAACAGATTCCCCATCAGAAACGTCATGATCAGAGTCTGTGGGGTCAGTATACATGCCATCTTCATCGGAAGAGGTATCCGGAACATGCGTGGATTGAGAGGAAGTAACAGCCCGCTTAGAGGACTTCTTAGGTTTAGTCTTAGGCGGGCGAGGGTCAGGAATACATTTATCCAAAGAGTTATTCAATTGCTGTAACTGAGTGGACAGAGCACCTGTCCATGGCTGATTAACCGCAGGGACCATATAAAGGCTGATAAGGCACAGGGGGTCCCATAGGGGGCGCGAGTCTAGTTACCAGCGTAGTTAGTAAATTAGAAAAGGCAGCCCAAGGCGGGCCCTGATGTGCGCCCGTTGTTACAAACTGACTTTGGGGGGTACAGACAGAACCCCCAAAACCTGAACTCTCCACAGCCATGTTATCTTCAAATGCATCTGGGACATCATAACTGCGCACGGCGGAATCAGCCCCAGACCCATCGCCCCCTGTAGCTGACATGATATGAAAGCGTAAACCAGCCCCCCCCCCCCCCCCCCAGTGCCGTGTTACAGCACAAACAGAGGATTTCTGTAAAAATAGGATTTTAATACCTAACGGTAAATCCTTTTCTCTTAGTCCGTAGAGGATGCTTCAAGAACCATGGGGTATAGACGGGATCCACAGGAGACATGGGCACACTATAAAACTTTGAATGGGTGTGAACTGGCTCCTCCCTCTATGCCCCTCCTCCAGACTCCAGTTATAGGAACTGTGCCCAGGGAGACGGACATTTCGTGGAAAAGGATTTTTGAATTATTTTAAACTAAGGTGAGATACATACCAGCTCACACCACTAACACGCCGTACAACATGGTATTCAACAACAACGCATGCAACGGCTTGACCAACAACCTGTGACTAAACTTAATGCAACATGAGCGTAACTACAAGCAAACTGCAGATACAGCCCACACTGGGATGGGTGCCCAGCATCCTCTACGGGCTAAGAGAAAAGGATTTAGCGGTAGGTATTAAAATCCTATTTTCTCATACGTCCTAGAGGATGCTGGGGATGCTTCAAGAACCATGGGGTTTATACCAAAGCTCTAGAACGGGCGGGAGAGTGCACATGACTCTGCAGTACCGATTGACCAAACAAGAGGTCCTCCTCAGCCAGGGTATCAAACATGTAAAACTTCGCAAAGGTGTTTGAACCCGACCAAGTAGCAGCTCGGCAAAGTTGTTACACCGAGACTCCACGGGCAGCCGCCCAGGATGAGCCCACCTTCCTGGTAGAATGGGCTTTCACCAATTTTGGTAACGGCAATCCTGCCGTAGAATGAGCCTGCTGCATCATATTACAAATCCAGGGCGCAATAGTCTGCTTAGAGCCCACAGGACAAACAGAGCCTCTGTCTTCCTAATCTGCGCCGTTCTGGCGACATAGATCTTCAAAGCTCTGACCACATCGAGAGACTTTGACTCCGCCAAGACGTAAGTAGCCACTGGCACCACAATTGGCTGGTTAACATGAAATGATGAAACCACTTTCGGCAGAAATTGCTGACGAGTTTTCAACTCCGCTCTATCAGCATGGAAAAATCAAATAGGGGCTTTTGTGAGACAAAGCCGCCAACTCAGACACTCGCCTTGCAGACGCCAAGGCCAACAACATGACCACCTTCCAAGTAAGGAATTTTAACTCAACCTTGCGTAAAGGTTCAAACCAATGTGATTGCAAGAATTGCAACACCACATTAAGGTCCCATGGTGCCACTGGGGGCACAAAAGGGAGGTTGGATGTGCAGCACGCCTTTCACATAGAAACATAGAAACATAGAATTTGTCGGCAGATAAGAACCACTTGGCCCATCTAGTCTGCCCCTTTTTTTTTTATATATTATTTTTTTATCACTAACCTTATTTGATCCTTATTTCTTTGTAAGGATATCCTTATGTCTATCCCATGCATGTTTAAATTGCTCTACTGTCTTAGCCTCTACCACCTCTGATGGGAGGCTATTCCACTTGTCCACTACCCTTTCTGTGAAATAATTTTTCCGCAAATTTCCCCTGAACCTCCCCCCCTCCAGTCTCAGTGCATGTCCTCGTGTCCTATTGCTTCTCTTCATTTGGAGAATGTTTCCCTCCTGGACTTTGTTAAAACCCTTCATATATTTGAAAGTTTCTATCATGTCCCCCCTTTCCCTTCTCTGCTCCAAACTATACATATTGAGATTTCTTAGTCTTTCTGGGTATGTTTTGTGATGTAGGCCATGCACCATTTTAGTTGCCCTCCTTTGTACAGTTTCTAATGTATTAATATCCTTTTGAAGATATGGCCTCCAGAACTGAATACAGTATTCTAGATGAGGCCGTACCAATGACCTATACAGTGGCATTATTACTTCTTTCTTTCTGCTGCTGATTCCTCTCCCAATGCAGCCAAGCATCTGACTAGCCTTCCTCATTGCCTTGTTACATTGCTTACCTGCCTTTAAGTCATCTGAAATAGTGACTCCTAGATCCCTTTCCTCCTCAGTAGTTTCCAGTATAGTGCCATTAATACTGTATTTAGCTTTAGGATTTTTGAGACCCAAGTGCATGATTTTGCATTTTTTGGCATTAAACTGTAATTGCCAGACTCTTGACCATTCCTCTAGTCTACCTAGATCCTCAATCATTTGTTTTACCCCACCTGGTGTGTCTACCCTGTTGCATACCTTTGTGTCATCTGCAAAAAGGCATACTTTCCCTTTAATCCCATTTGCAATGTCACCAATAAAGATATTAAAAAGCACTGGTCCAAGTACAGATCCCTGGGGTACTCCACTGGTAACATTTCCCTCCTGTGAATGCACTCCATTTACCACAACTCTCTGTTTTCTATCCTTCAACCAAGATCTTATCCATTCAATAATCCTAATATCCAATCCCAAACTTTCAAGTTTATTTAGCAGTCTGCGATGTGGAACTGTGTCAAAAGCCTTACTAAAGTCAAGATAAGCTATATCCATGGCTCCACCTTTATCCATCACTTTAGTCACGCAATCAAAAAAGTCAATAAGATTTGTTTGACATGATCTTCCCCCAGTGAATCCATGCTGTTTGGGATCCAGTAAATTGCCGGATTTGAGATGATCTACAACTCTTTCTTTTAAGAGTGTTTCCATCAATTTCCCTACTACTGATGTAAGACTCACTGGTCTGTAGTTGTTTGCCTCTTCCTTGCTTCCACTTTTGTGCAGTGGGACTACGTTTGCTCTTTTCCAGTCCCCTGGAATTTCTCCTGTAGCTAATGACTGGTTGAATAATTCTGTCAATGGTGCTACCAGCACCTCTTTAAGTTCTTTTAGTATCCTTGGATGTATCCCATCTGGCCCCATAGATTTGTCCACTTTCAGCTTTGAGAGTTCTGTTAGGACCTTCTCCTCTGTAAATGTACTTGTTTCATTTTCCTGAATATCCCTGCAACTTAACTGTGGCCCCTTCCCCTCTCTTTCAGTAGTAAATACTGAGCAAAAATAATCATTAAGATGATCTGCTATTAAATTGTCTCCCTCAACAAGATTCCCAGTGTCCGTCTTTAGTTTTATAATTCCGCCTTTTGTTTTTCTTTTTTCGCTTATATACCTAAAAAAAGTTTTGCCTCCTTTACCCACTGACTGGGCCATTTTCTCCTCAGCTTGTGCCTTTGCACATCTGATTACCTTCTTTGTCTCCTTCTGTCTAACAAGATATATCTTTTTGTCTTCATTATTTTGTGTCTGCTTATATTTCCTAAAAGCCATCTTTTTTGCTCTCACAATATTTGCTACTTCTTTTGCAAACCACACTGGCTTCCTTTTCCTTGTGTTTTTCCTAACAGTTTTGATACAAAGGTCTGTTGCCTTCAATATTGCACATTTGAATGTTTTCCACCTCTCCTGCACTGTTTCCAAGTTCCTCCACTCTGCCAAAGAATCGCTTACACATTTTCCCATCCCTACAAAATCAGCCTTCCTAAAATCCAACACCTTTGTTTTTGTATGGGACGAGTCAGTCTCTGTCTTAATGCTGAACCATACTGCTTGATGATCACTGGATCCGAGGTTTTCACCCACTTTTACGTCTGATAATCTGTCTCCATTTGTAAGTATTAAGTCTAATATTGCGTCTTTCCGAGTGGGCTCCCTCACCAATTGGTGGAGGGATGCTCCCTGAAGGGAATTTAAAATGTTCCTACTTCTAGTGGAACTAGCAACAGACACCTCCCAGTTTACATCAGGAAGATTAAAGTCTCCCATGATTATTACCTCTCCTTTTAATGCCATTTTAGTTATGTCCTGCAATAGGTTCTTGTCAAGTTCCTCTTCCTGACCTGGTGGCCTGTATATCACGCCAATACGAATAATCAACTTTTCCCCTGTTTCTATGGTCACCCAAAGGGCCTCAGTTTTTTCTTCAATACTTTGTATTAATGTAGTATTTATGGCATTTTTTACATACATTGCTACCCCTCCCCCGATTTTTCCAATTCTGTCCTTCCTAAACAAAGTATATCCCGGTATAGCTATATCCCAGTCATGATTTTCATTGTACCATGACTCTGTAATTGCCACAATGTCTAGATCATCCCTTGTCATTATTGCAGTTAGTTCTGGGATTTTATTTACTAAGCTCCTAGCATTTGCACACATAGCTTTTAGAGTTTTGTTTGTGCTTTTTCTGTTCCTAGCTATGTTCTTCTCTCTGCCTATTTTTATTTGGTTTTGATCTGAATTATCTTCTGTTGCTGTGGATATGCTTCCTATTCCCTTTGCCTGCAGAAACAATACCTCTGTGTTGGGGGAGCAGATTTCTTTATTCCTATTTGGTTCACTGCCCCCCTTTGTTAGTTTAAATAGCTCTTGATGAAGCATCCAAACTGTTCAGTTAGTATTTTCGTTCCCGTTGAAGATGGGTGCAGGCCGTCACTTTTGTATAAGCTCCTATCTTGCCAGATGGTGTGACTATGGCCTATAAATCCAAATCTCTCCTCATTGCACCATGTCCTTAGCCAAACATTGAAGTTTCTGATGCAATGAGTTCTGTCTTCCCCTCTGTGTACTGGCAATACTTCTGAAAAAGATACAGTGGTTGCCACCTGCTTCAGAGCAGTCCCTAACTTCCTAAATTCATCTTTTACAGCCATGAGTTCTGCATTTGCCAGGTCATTTGTCCCTAGGTGGACAATGACATCCACCTCCCCATCTTTTCTTGCTGCCTTCACAATTCTTAGCATGCGCTCTTTATCCCTTGGAGCTGTGGCTCCAGGTAAGCACCTTACTTGTTTCTCTACTTCATTTGCATTTCCCAGATGTATTCCTCTAATAATGGAATCTCCCAAAAGAAGTGCAGTCCTTTTTGGAGATTCAATTTTCCTGTTCCATTTCCTGTTCCTATGGTTGGTAGATGTCCCCATATCCTCCTGTTCTGTAGTGCCTCTACTGGTCTGGACTTCTGGAAGGGAGGCCAATTCTTGTTGAAAAAAGATTGATAAGGCCGAAATCTGTACTTTAATAGAGCCTAACTTTAGGCCCGCATCCACACCCACTTGTAGGAAATGGAGCAACCGCCCCAGGTGAAATTCTTCCGTAGGAGCCTTCTTGGATTCACACCAAGACACTTATTTTCTCCAAATACGGTGGTAATGCTTTGCTGTTACTTCTTTCCTAGCCTGAAGAAGTGTAGGAATGACTTCACTGGGAATACCCTTTCGGGCTTGGATTTGGCGCTCAACCGCCACGCCGTCAAACGCAGCCGCGTTAAGTCCTGATACACGCACGGCCCCTGTTGTAACAGGTCCTCGCGAAGAGGAAGAGGCCAGGGATCTTCTATGAGTGACTCCTGAAGATCTGGATACCAGGCCCTTTTTGGCCAATCTGGAACAATGAGGATCGCCTGAACCCTTGTTCTTATAATTTTTATTACCTTCGGAATGAGTGGAAGTGGAGGGAACACATAGACCGACTGAAACACCCACGGTGTCACTAGGGCGTCCACCGCTATCGCCTGAGGGTCCCTTGACCTGGAACAATATTTCTGAAGTTAGTTGTTGAGGCGGGACTCCATCATGTCCACTTGAGGAACTCCTCAACGACTTGTCACTTCTGCAAAGACCTCTTGATGAAGACCCCACTCTCCTGGATGGAGATTGTGTCTGCTGAGGAAGTCTGCTTCCCAGTTGTCCACTCCTGGAATGAAGACCGCTGCCAGAGTGCTGGCATGCCTTTCCGCCCAGCGAAGAATTTTCGTGGCCTCGGCCATCGCCGCTCTGCTCTTTGTACCGCCCTGGCGGTTTATGTACGCCACCGCTGTCACATTGTCTAACTTAATCAAGACCGGCAGACCTCGAAGAAGATGTTCTGCTTGCAGTATGCCGTTGTGGATGGCTATTAATTCCAGAATATTTATGTGCAGACAAGCTTCCTGACGTGACCACTTTCCCTGAAAGTTTCTTCCCTGTGTGACTGCTCCCCAGCCTCGGAGGCTTGCATCCGTGGTCACCAGGATCCCATCCTGAATCCCGAATCTGCGTTCCTCCAGAAGGTGAGAACTGTGCAGCCACCACAGAAGGGAAATTCTGGTCCTGGGAGATAGAATTATTTTCCGGTGCATGTCCAGGTGAGACCCGGACCACTGGTCCAGCAGGTTCCACTGAAGCACCCTGGCATGGAACCTGCCATACGGAATGGCCTCGTAGGCCGCCACCATCTTCCCCAGCAACCGAGTGCAGTGAAGAACTGACACCCTCGCCGGTTTCAGAATCTGTTTTACCATGTTCTATATTTCCAAAGCTTTTTCCACTGGAAGAAAAACTCTCTGTAATTCTGTATCCAGAATCATAACGGGGAACGACAGCCATGTCGTTGGATCCAACTGTGATTTTGCCAGACTTAGGAGCCAACCATGTTGTTGCAGAATCGTCAGTGAAAGGGCAACATTCTTCAACAATTGGTCCTTGGACCTCGCCTTTATGAGGAGATTGTCTAAGTACGGGATAATTGTGATTCCCTGCTTGCACAGGAGAACCATAATTTCCGCCATAACTTTGGTGAAAATCCTCGGAGCCGTGGACAGACCAAATGGCAACGTCTGAAATTGGTAATGACAATCCTGCATAGCAAATCTCAGGTAAGCCTGATGTGGAGGATATATGGGGACATGTAAGTAGGCATCTTTTATGTAGACGACACCATAAAATCCCCCTCCTCCAGACTGGAGATCACTGCCCGTAGGGACTCCATCTTGAACTTTAATTTTTTCAGAAAGAAATTGAGGGATTTTAGGTTTAGAATCAGTCTGACTGAGCCATCCGGCTTCGGGACCACGAACAGGCTCGAATAAAACCCTTCCCCCTGTTGAGACGGGGGTACCGTGACAATTACTTGATTTTAACACAACTTTAGTATCGCAGCGCTTACTATCTTCCTGTCCGGAAGAGAAGCTGGTAAGGCCGATTTGAAAAATCGGTGAGGGGGCACATCTTGAAACTCTAACTTGCACTCTTGGGATACTATGTCTACTATCCAAGGATCCAGGTCCGAGTGCACCCAGACCTGACTGAAGAGCCTGAGACGTGCCCCCACTGGTGCGGACTCCCGCAACGGAGCCCCAGCGTCATGCGGTGGATTTGGTAAAAGCCGGAGAGGACTTCTTCTCCTGGGAACTTGCCACAGCCTGTGACGTTTTTCCCCTTCCTCTCCCCCTCGTAGCAAGGAAGGAGGACCCACGTCCTTTTTTAAATTTGTTGGGCTGAAAGGACTGCATCTGATAGTGAGGCGATTTTTTCTGCTGTGCAAGAACTACTTACCCGCTGTAGCCGTAGAGACCAGGTCAGTGAGTCTGTCACCAAACAAGACCTTACCGTTAAACGGTAAAGACTCCATCGCCTTCTTAGAATCCGCATCAGCATTCCATTGATGAATCCACAATGCTCTCCTGGCAGAGACTGCCATGGCATTGGCCCTTGATCCCAAAAGGCCACTATCCCTTACTGCTTCTTTTAAATACAGTGCAGCGTTCTTGATATGACCCAAGGTCAAAAGCACACTATCCCTGTCTAGGGAATCTACCTCCGATGACAAGTTTTACGCACACTTTTCAATAGCGCTACTCACCCATGCTGCTGCAACAGCGGGTCAGAGTATCGACCCTGTAGTGACATAAATGGACTTCAGGGTATTTTCCTGCTTACGATCCGCAGGATCCTTCAGGGCTGCCGTGTCAGGGGACGGAAGTTCTACCTTTTTGGATAAACGTGACAAAGCTTTATCTACCGTGGGAATGAACTCCCAGCTGTCCCTGTCCCCAGAGGGAAACGGATAAGCCATTGGAATTCTTTTGGGAACATATACCCTTTTGTTGGGATTTTCCCAAGCTTTTTCAAAAAGTGCATTCAGTTCATGAGAGGAAGGAAACGTTACCGTAGGTTTCTTGCCTTAAAACATACAGACCTCGTATCAGGAACAGCAGGGTCCTCAGTGATATGTAATACGTCTTTTATCGCCACAATCATGTACTGAATACTCTTAGCCAGTTTTGGGTGTAACCTGGCATCATAGTAACATAGTATCTAAGGTTGAAAAAAGACAATTGTCCATTGAGTTCAACCTATTTGTGGTCTCCTATGCACGATTATTTTGTATAAAATTTTGACTGATGCTGATGTCTGCCGTTACGTTTTATCCCTCTTTTTTATAATAACCACAGTGCGTGACTATGCCCCGTAACCCTGGATATCCTTATCCATTAGGAATTTATCTAACCCATTCTTAAAGGTGTTGACTGAGTCGGCCATTACAACTCCCTCAGGCAGGGGAATTCCAAACACGTATCGTCCTTACCGTAAAAAAGCCTTTACGCCGTATTGTGCGGAATCTTCTCTCCTCTAACCTGAGCAAGTGTCCACGCGTTCTCTGTGTTGATCTAACCAAAAACAGGTCCTGCGCAAGATCTGTATATTGTCCCCTTATATATTTGTAAATGTTGATCATGTCTCCTCTTAATCTCCTCTTTTCCAGTGTAAACATGCCTAGTCTTGCATGCCTTTCCTCGTATTCCAGCGTCTCCATACCCTTAATTAGTTTGGTCGCCCGCCTTTGACCCTTTTCTAGCTCCAGGATATCCTTTTTGTAGTAAGGTGCCCAGAATTGTACACAGTATTCAAGGTGTGGCCTCACAAGTGATTTATATAACAGGAGTATAATACTCTCGTCCCTAGCATCAACTCCCCGTTGTATGCATGCTAATATCTTATTAGCCTTCTTTGCTGCAGTCCTACTTTGGGTACTACTGCTTAGTTTGCTATCTATGAGGACACCAAAGTCCTTTTCCAGTACAGAATCCCCTAATTTTACCCCATTTAGTAGGTAGGTGTTATTTTTGTTCTTGTTACCACAGTGCATTACCTTACACTTGTCTGTATTGAAGCGCATTCTCCATTTCGCTGCCCAAGCTTCTAATTTAACTAAGTCGTTCTGAAGCGACTCAGCATCCCCCTCCGCATTTATAACTTTACACAATTTGGTATCATCTGCAAAAATTTACACCATGCTCTCTAGGCCTTCTGTTAGGTCGTTAATGAAAATATTGAACAATAGCGGTCCTAATACTGAGCCTTGCGGCACACCACTTAGCACTTCAGTCCAAGTTGAAAAAGATCCATTAACCACAACGCGCTGCTCCCTATTATCTAACCAGTTTTTGACCCAAGTGCATATTGTGCTTCCTAGCCCTGATTCTTGTAGCTTGTAGATAAGTCTCATGTGTGGTACAGTGTTGAATGCTTTGGCAAAATCTAAAAAGATTACATCCACTTCTTTACCCTGATCTATATCCAATACTTTCCCCACAATAGATGTAAGACTAACTGGTCTATAACTACCTGGTTCAGCTTTAGGACTAACTGGTCTATAACTACCTGGTTCAGCTTTACTTCCCTTTTTGAATATAGGCACTACTTCCGCTATACGCCAGTCTTTGGGAACCATACCTGATATTACTGAATCCTTAAAGATCAAAAATAGCGGTTTTGCAAGTTCAGAGTGAAGCTCCATTAGAACCCTTAGGTGAATACCATCGGGACCTGGTGACTTATTAATCTTTAAATGTTTTAATCGGTCACAGACTACTTCCTCACTTAAATAAGTACCTATCAGTGGGATATTCTCATTATTAAGATTATGTGTTAGTCCCTGAATTGGGTCCTCTCTAGTAAATACTGTTGAAAAAAACTAATTTAGTGTGTCCGCTATGTCATTATAATTTTTGCTTAAGACTCCCAACTTGTCTTTTAAAGGGCCTATACTCTCCTTCTTTAATCTCTTGCTATTAATGTATTTAAATATTTTTTGGGGATTCGCTTTGCTTTCCTTTGCTACTAGTTTTTTAGTTTCTACTTTAGCCGCTCTTATTTCCTTTTTGCAAATTTTGTTACATTCCTTATAGTGCTGAAATGACTGCTTCCCCGTCAGATTTGTATTTTTTAAATGCTCGCCTTTTCTTGCCCATAAGTTCCTTTTATCTTTTTGTTAAGCCACATCGGTTTATGATTTTTATTCCTTTTTTTGCTGCTCGTAGGAATAAATTTGAGTGTATTTTTAGCTAGCAGGAATTTTGGTACCTCCCATTTCTCCGTAGTGTTTTTTCCTAAAAACAAACCTTACCATTCAATATCCCTGAAAAATACCCTCATCTTTTCAAAATTCGCTTTGCTAAAGTTTAGAGTCCTAGTTGAGCCAGTATAGGGCTGTTTATGAAAACTGATATTGAATGTGACCATATTGTGGTCGCTGTTTCCTATGGGTCCCCCTACTATAGTACCTGATACCAAATCCCCATTGTTTGTTAATACTAGGTCTAAGATTGCATTGTACCTAGTTGGTTCCTCAATTAGTTGAACTAAGTAGTTATCATTAAGTGTGTTTAAAAACATATTGCCCCTAGCAGTATCACATGAATCGTTTTTCCAGTTTATCTGGTTAGTTAAAATCTCCCATCACTACTATGTCTCCTACTCCTGCTGCTCTTTCAATTTGCTTTACGTATTTGCAGATACGTTGATACCAGGCGGCCTATAGCATACACCCAATACTAACTTTTTTATTCCTTTTCCCCCGCATGTAATTTCTACCCATAATGTCTCGACAGTGTCTACAGTCACCTCCTGAATATCTTCCCGTATATCAGGTTTTAAAAACGGCTTTACGTAAAGAAACACCCCTCCACCCTTTTTATTTAGTCTGTCACTCCTAAACAGTGTATAGCCCTCTAGATTGACTGTCCAATCATGAGATTCGTCCCACCAAGTTTCAGTAATGCCTATAATATCATACTGTTTGCTTGCTGCAAGTATTTCTAGTTCGCCCTTTTTACCAGTAATGCTTCTAGCGTTTACATACATACAACTAAGATAAGTATTTTCCCTTGCGTTAGGGACATCTTTCACCTTATGGAGCAATGATGACCTGTAATCGTCATTGGTTAGTGCTTTGGTAAAATCTCTTTTAGTACCCATGTTAGTAACCTTACCGCCTGCTCTTACCCTCCCCCTAACTTCTCCCCCATTTCGTTTACTACCGCCATCCCCACTATTCTCACTGCATGACCTGTAGTTTCAGGCTAAACCCTCCCCCCAGGCTCCTAGATTAAAATCTCCTCCAACCTTCTAACCATCCTTCCCCCCAGCACCGCTGCCCCTCCTCAGTCAGGTGCAATCCGTCAAGACAAAAGAGATGGCGCCTGACTGAGAAGTCCGCCCAGTGTTCCAGGAACACAAACCTATCTTTCCTGCACCAATCCCTAAGCCACACATTTACCTCCCTAATCTCCCTCTGCCTCCCTGGACTAGCACGTGGCACGGGTAATATTTCAGAGAATATTACCTTAGATGTCCTTGCCTTAAGTTTCTTTCCTAAGTCCCTATAGTCTTTCTTCAGGACATCCCACCTTCCGCTAACTTTGTCATTGGTGCCAACGTGCACCAAGACTGCCGGGTCTTTCCCAGCCCCTCCCAACAATCTATCTACCTGGTCCGCGATATGCCGTACCCGAGCACCCGGGAGACAACAGACAGTACGGCAATCACGGTCCCGGTAGCAGATTGCCTTATCTGCCTTCCTGATGATAGAATCCCCTACCACCACCATCTGACTAGGTACCTCACTATTTTTTATCCCAACTGCCATCCTCCGATTCCTCGTCCAGTCGGGCAAATTTGTTCGGGTTTGATAGTTCGGAGATGTCGAGCCTCCCCCTCTTTTTCTTCCTTCTAACTGTGACCCAGCTGGCTACCTGATCATCATCCTCTTCTACCAGTGACCCCTCGCGCAACTCCTCCACCATTCTGTCTAAACTTCGCTCGAGATTGTGAATCTGCCTCAGTTGCGTAATGGTTTGCTCTAGATCAGTTACCTGGGCTTCCAGGGCAACCGTTCGCACACACCTCGTGCAGATGTAATCACACTTGGCCGGTAGCTCCAGGTGTGCATACATCTTGCACAACATTCACTGAGTGAGGTCCCCAATCACAGCCCCTCCCATATTGTTTGTAAGGTCTAACTCCCTGTTACTCTCAAAGAAAAAGAAGAAAAAAGAAAAAGTAGAAGACAAACAATCTCACTTATACAATAATTAAGATGGCTTATACTTATCTATCTTTGTGCGGTTCTTGGTCCTTCACTTTTATGCAGCCGTAGTACTCTCTCCTGCGGCACCGATACTCCACTTAGAAGTTGCAGTTGTTCCAGCTCACTGCACCTCCTTTTCACGCGGCTTCCAGCTCCTGCTTTTGCTGTTACCAACTCACATACACTTACAAATCCAAGCAGCACTTTAAAATACAAGCCCTTACAATGAGCCATCACTATAGTCGACACTGGAATCAGAGTCCGTGTCGGTATCCGTATCTGCTATTTGGGCAAATGCACGTTTCTGTCACCCCAAAGGGGTCTGGACCTGTGACAAAGCATCCTGCCATGGATTTCCTCCATGTCTGGTTCTTAGACTCAGATTTATCAAACCTCTTAGCCAACTTAGTCACATTCGAATTTAAAACACTCAGCATATTGACCCAATCATCCTTCGGCGGTGCCGACACTGTCACTCTCACAGAACTGTCAGTCCCCATGTCAGGCTCCTCCTGGGAAGAGCATTCAGACATGTTGACACACACACGTACCGACAGCCACTGGGCTATAGGGGACAGACCTACAGCAGAGCCTGTTAGAGAGAGACAGAGAGAGTTCTGCCAGCTCACACCCAGCGCCTATCCCGGTTCTGAAGTCAGCAATAATACTGCCGAGACCTGCTAGCGCTTTTACAATATATATAATTCACCAATTATGAGTGCCCCCCCCCCTTTGCACCCTGTTACTTGACAGCAGTGTGGAGGATCAGGGCCAGCGTCTCTGCAGCCTTCAGTGAAGAGAAAAAATGGCGCTGGTGAGAGCTATGTGGCTAAGCCCCGCCTCCCGACATGGCGCGCTTAGGTCCCGCTCGAAAATCTTTATACTGGCGGGGGTCCCTAACAAGTGCCTGCGGCACTGTTATATTGCTTGCCAGTGTATTTGCGGCCCCCCATGCTGCCCAGGGTGCCCCCCCTGCGCCCTGTAGTGCCGTGAATTGGGTGGGAGCATGGCGCGCAGCGCAGTACCTCAAGCCGTCTTCTGCCGTCACTGAAGTCTTCTGATCTTCACATACTCACCCGGCTTCTATCTTCAGGCTTTGTGAGGGGGGTGACGGCGCGGCTTCGGGAACAAGCAGCTAGGCGTACCATAGCGATCGAACCCTCTGGAGCTAATGGTGTCCAGCAGCCTAAGAAGCAGAGCCCTTGAACTCTAAAGAAGTAGGTCTGCTTCTCTCTCCTCACTCCCACGCTGCAGGGAGCCTGTAGCCAGCAGGTCTCCCTGAAAATAAAAAACCTAAATAAAGTCTTTATCTGAGAAACTCATGAGAGCTCCTCAGTGTGCCTCCACTTTCGTTGGGCACAGAATCTAACTGGAGTCTGGAGGAGGTGCATAGAGGGAGGAGCCAGTTCACACCCATTCAAAGTCTTATAGTGTGCCCATGTCTCCTGCGGATCCCGTCTATACCCCATGGTTCTTGAAGCATCCCCAGCTTCCTCTAGGACGTATGAGAAATGTGACTGAAAAACACAGAGAAAAATACAAAATACGTATATCCTGTGAAATACCTATTGTCGAATCCGGAAAATATTACTGTACACACATCACGTGCAAACACCACACAGATGGCCTCCGTGCGCGTACTTGTTCTGCCGTGTGCGCATATTCGCAAGTTGCGTATGACCGCTCACGCGGTCCTGCGCATTAGCGCGTGGTATGAGTAATTACGGTAGCATTTGTATTTGCATGGAAAAGCCAAAGACATATCTCATATTTAATCCACATAGTGCACAATGTACACATAGCCCACACGCACCACACCAGCAAGTTATACTTGTTTAAAAGGTACAACAAAGGGATTCACCTTTACAGGATATGAGGGGACAGCATTAGGTTATGAGGTGGTGTTTGGTATCCAACCGTAGGGTATTTTTTAGGGCAACATTCCGGTAGCAGTTTGCAGAAGATAGCACGCTCCTGCGCCAGGATATTAATATTATACTGTATTTACTCTGATATTCGGCAGGAACCCAGTGGAGACCAACTGCAAGCACACCTGGACCAGACATCGCCCACCTATTCAAACCAACCTATGACCCGTCCTGTACTGTAAATGACCAGCCCTTTGACCTATAGATGAAGAGGTTACAGTTTCTATTGTATTGCGTTTTGACCAACTGTATAAAAGCCAAGCTGCCTAGCCGGTCATTCATCTCTCTCTGAAGGTCATCTTGCTTGATTGACTGAGCACTGGGACCGTGTGGCGCTGGCGAAACCAAACGTATGTACCATTGATTGTAGCCTCTATTCTTATTGTGATTGTATATCTGTTGTAACCCCCTTTTAGCAAATATATGTTGGTGGGTCGGATCCCAGCACTTTAAATACAATTGGGGTCGTGTCTCCTTCCTGCTGTTAAAGTGTATTTCAGTCACACGTGTAGCTGCATTGTGCTCACAGCGTGTCGGTGTATGTGTATGCACAGCATGTACTTTTTAAGTCCGTTGAGGCATGTGTACGCAAAGTGCGTACACGGTACGGGCCTTTGTACGCTAATTTAGTAAACAGTACGTAGGTTGAGGATTACATACAGCGGCTGCAGCGGCTTGAATTCTAATGTATAAGGTATTGCTTTTTAATCCTGTAAGTAAATCAGCATTTACACTCTATTATCTAGTAACCCTGTCGCACAGAGCCTCCTCAGGTTACAGAATATAGGGATAGCAGTAGGAGTGAGATACACGGAGTAGATATCACCCAGCAGCTATAGGCGCACACACACACGTACAATGCAGGAATTATGACAAACAATAAAACTGCACTGGACTAGCAATACTATTAATGAGTAAAGCTATGTATATAAACAGATATCAAAGTACAGTAAAAACTGGATAAATGAATATCACAGGGTACTTGTACTAAATAACCCTGAAGTATGCACTTGTTCTTAACTAACACTGTCTAAACGACATGTAGAATACTTAAGTGTCCTGTAAATGCACAGCGCTGATGATGCAGGCGGTTTTACAGAGGAGGCATCACCCAGCAGTCCCAAAATCAGCTCAGCTGCGTGTAATGGCGCCCAAACACTGACAGGGAGACAGATGCAGCTCCAGGGCGGGAACATTTACTCTAAATGGCACCCAGGGGGGAGGGGCCACAGGTCAGAGCCTTATTCCCTTGCTGGACTTCACCACCGGGTGCTGTGGGCCTTATTAAAATGGATTATAGCCTAATCCGACCTGGGCCCTTGCCCTGGTGGTCTAGTGGGGTCCCTGTACTGCCAGTGCCCACGCCAGCACGCGTGGCCCACCTCCTAATGGCCGCGGCGGATCACGATTTCCAGCAGGTCCCACCTGGGGGACCCTCTTACCTCCTGAGTGCGGCAATGCGATCCCAGAGAACTTCGGTGAGTGTGTGTGTGTGCCCTAGGTGAAGAACCGGAGCCTCCGCTGTAAGTAACCAGCGACGCGGGAGTATACAGCGCCGCTGGGGGAGGTGATGGAGCTGCAGCAGGAGATATCAGAATGTGCCTCTGCTGCAGCCCTTGAAGTCTATCTTCTTTATAATAGCTCTTCTTAGGGCTGCTGGAGCAGCCCTGCTTGTTATGCTGCGACGACCATCCATCAGCTGCGGGACGTGTGTTTTTATGCTTCATGAATAAATTTGTGTACATTTTTAAGCACTACCGTCTGCAGTGAGTGGAGAAATAAAAAGAAACCTTTCAGTGCACTCGAGACTGAACTTCAATGTAAGTGTCATTCTTATGGTTCACTGTGATTGAAAAGAGCACCAGCTATTTCCTATAGCCATAAAGATACCCTTATAGGAACGCGAGGCTGAATATTGATGTGAGTGTCTTTCTAAATACTCGGAGCCATTTGAGGGCAGATTGTGGATGAAGCATTTAGTTTCTAAAACTCCCCCATCAGATGTTTCATTGTGAAAGTTCTCCTGTTTTAATAATTTATAAAACATCAGCAGCGCTAGTTTTTTATCGTTTAATTGTTAGCATGACTCTGCTGTAAGTACCCGGCAACCAGCAACGCGGGAGTATACAGCACCGCTGGGGGAAGGTGATTGAGCTGCAGCAGGAGATATCCGAATGTGCCTCTGCTGCAGCCCTTGAAGTCTATCTTCTTTGTAATAGCTCTTCTTAGGGCTGTTGGAGCAGCCGTGCCTGTTAGCTGCCTGCACCAATTTACAAACTGAGCTCCTGTGCACGGAGGTGGGGTTATAGAGGAGGCAGCGCTGAGCATCTTGGGAACAGTCAAAGCTTTTAACCTGTTGGTGCCTCGGATCAAGATCCTACTCTACACACCAATGTTATTCCCTGTGGAACCCCATTGTACCCCGCTGCAGAAATAAAAGATGGACTTTGCGTCGAGAGCAAAAATAGGATTTTGGTACTTACCAGGTAAATCCTTTTCTTTGAATCCATAGGGTGCACTGGAGTACTCTTGGGATATGGACGGCTTCCACAGGAACATGGCACTGAATATTTAAATTTAGAACCCTCCACCCCTCCATATCCCAGAGTACCTCAGTGTTTTTTACTGAGCCGAACAGGAGCTATAGAGAGGTTGACAATGGAGTATTACATATAACATAACGGACAACAATGAAGTTGACACATAACGTTACTGACAACTTAACAGTTGACACCATAACCAGAACTTGATCATTTCAACCAGTCGGTGAGAGTGTGTTACCATAAGATCCCCTGAACTTACCAGAAACCAGCTAAAACTGCTCTGGGTGGGCATCCAGTGCCCCCTATGGATTCAAAGAAAAGGATTTACCTGGTAAGTACCAAAATCCTATTTTCTTTTTCATCCACTAGGGGTCACTGGAGTACTCTTGGGACGTACCAAAGCTTCCCCCTTGGGCGGGAGAGCTGTTTGGCACCTGTAACACTAGGCGGCCAAAGCAAGATGCGGATGCCGCAAATGTATCAAACTTGTAAAAGCGCACAAACGTGTGCACTGATGACCATGTAGCCGCACGACAAAGCTGCATCGTAGAAGCTCCACGACCAGCTGCCCATGAAGTTCCCACAGAACGTGTGGAGTGAGCTGTTACTGATGTAGGCGGCTGTAACCTAGCATGAAGGTAAGCCTGACGTATAGTCAGTTTTATCCATCTGGATAAGGTCTGCTTAGACGCTGGCCAACCCATCTTGGCAGCATCATAGAGAACAAACAACGTATCCATCTTACGAACTGTAGCCGTTCGGGATACATAAACGCGTAATGAGCGTACCACATCTAGAGTTCCAGAATGTCCTGTTAACACAGGAACTACTATTGGTTGATGGATGTGAAAAGATGACACTACCTTTGGTAAGAAAGCGGGATTCGTCCGAAGTTCCGCTCTGTCATCATGAAACACCAAATACGGTGGCTTGCATGACAAGGCACCCAAATCTGAAACACGAGGAAAATAGGTATACAGCGCTAATTGACACAATGTATTCTAAAAAGGTAAGTATTTAATGCCAATCTCTATATGGGAGCAGTCGAAGACCGCCTTGTGTGGGGGGGCGGCCATGGCGCACACCTGGTCTTCTATGGCCGTTACATAGACGATCTATTTTTCATTTGGGATGGGGATTCACAGTCAGCACTCAACTTTGTCACTTCTCTCAATGCCAATGATTTTAATTTAACCTTCACTCATTCCTATCACCCCACACACATTTCCTTCCTGGATGTGACCCTTAACATTATAGAAGGTCACATCCAAACTTCCAACCACATTAAAGAAGTAGGAAGCAATGCGTACCTACATTATAAAAGCGCTCATTACATCCCATGGAAGATAAATATTCCAAAAGGCCAGCTTATGCGCATAAGGAGAAATTGTTCATCCGACTCTGTTTTTCATAAGCAAGCCTCTGATATGCTGATAGCCTTTGAGAACAGAGGTTACCCTAAAGAACTATTGTGTAGAGCTCTAGAGGAAGTAAATAAAATGGACAGGAATCAACTCCTCCAAACAAAATCCAAGTCCAAACAAAAACTTCAACAACATGAATTGTCTTTTATCTCCACATTTAACAACTGCTCTAAATGAAATTAAACAAATAATTAATAATAATTATAACATCATTAGATAGGACACCATCTTGAAGGACCTTTTACCACCCAAACCTCGGTTTATCTTCAAGAAAAAACGATCTTTGGGCTCTTATTTGGCCCCCAGTTGTATGAAAAAACCTCCTCCAATGTACAATTGGCGTCCAAAAATGTGAGCTCCTGGTTCCCAAAACAAACAGGATTCTATAAATTTGTAAATGTGACCAACGCTCTACTTATATAAGTAATACTGGGGTGGCAGCAGTACGTGTGAGAGGCTAAACCCAGAAACCTCCAGTAATTAAAGTTCAGAAAGGATTTACACAACTGCGCCTGCTTGCAAAGTAAAATGTCAGAGATAATTTGTTTAAGTGAAAAAACCACGGAATATTGTGTAGTATGAAAAAAACTGACGTTTATTTATATAAATAATATAAGGTCAAAAATTTGCTTTTTCCCAAATATGTAAAAAATATAATCATAAATTTGGGCAAAGGATATTGATAAGGTGTAAACTTGAAGAAATGTGAATAAAAAATTAATATATAATAGAAAAAAGAAAAAAATAATGAAAAATAAAAATAAAAATAAAAAAATGTGGAAATGGAAAAAGGTGAAAAAAAATAAGTCCCAAATGTCTGGTGTAAACAGAGTGTGGCGTCCCACCTCTTTTCCACCTATATGTTGTTTTGGATTATCTGGTATCACAGTATAAATTGGTATTTCTGGATTTGAACGGAAAGTTAAATTCCAAGGTTAGTTACAGTTCGCTGCGGGGTACCCCAATCTGGACAGTGGTGGGATGAGGTTATCAGGGAGAAGGTAATACTAAATAGCCCCGGACTCCCCGCTAACCTCCTCCGTCTTGTGCAGCAGGAGCCGTCCGCAAATACAGACGTCTGCCAGTGATCAAAACCGGACTCCCTGAGGAAGACCCAAACGGGTCGATACGCGTTGGAGAAGGAACTGAACACTGCATCACTACTCTCTTTATTATTTATAGAAAACAACATTATTTTGAAATAGATCTGGACGGAACAAATTGATTCACAAGACCCGTTGTGGAGGAGAAACGGAGCCGCACGGCCGAGAAGACACAGACCTGCGAGCGGAGCACCGATCGTCAGGCTGGGAGAAGACAGAAGAAAGGAGTGGAAGTGTGTGACGGGATCGAGCGCAGGAGAAAAGGTAATCCACCCCGTAGGAGGGAAGGTTCACGGCGGACAGTCCCCTTGTGGGTCCCGAAGTCGGTGATACCTTCCCCCCAGAGGCATGACCGCGTCCCTCCGGTTTTGATCACTGGCAGACATCTGTATTTGCGGACGTCTCCTGCTGCACAAGACGGAGGAGGTTAGCGGGGAGTCCGGGGCTATTTAGTATTACCTTCTCCCTGATAACCTCATCCCACCACTGTCCAGATTGGGGTACCCCGCAGCGAACTGTAACTAACCTTGGAATTTAACTTTCCGTTCAAATCCAGAAATACCAATTTATACTGTGATACCAGATAATCCAAAACAACATATAGGTGGAAAAGAGGTGGGACGCCACACTCTGTTTACACCAGACATTTGGGACTTATTTTTTTTCACCTTTTTCCATTTCCACATTTTTTTATTTTTATTTCTATTTTTATTTTTCATGATTTTTTTCTTTTTTTCTTTTTTCTATTATATATATATATATATATATATTAATTTTTTATTCACATTTCTTCAAGTTTACACCTTATCAAAAGAATATATCAAAAAAGACAAAAGATAACCCAGCGCAGGCTGATAATATTCAGATATCTGCAGCCTCTAAAGTGGGTATGCTCCTCCCACAAAAAGACAACGAAAGACTAGAAAAAATTCCCCTTCCACAAGTGAAAGGAAAAAATGGAGGCGCTGATATGAGAATATTAATAATACACACGTCTATGACAACATATATAATTAATAATTACTTATTTTATTTTAAGCAATAAAAACAATTTACTTATATATTGATACCGGCCGGTAATTATTTAGGAGTACTTTACATAATGAGTATATTTCTTAAAACTAGATAATATAAAACAAAGATATAAAACAAATTTATCCCTAAAAAAGAGAGGAGAGAATATTGAACAAAAAGGTCCTTAGTAATAAACACTTATCAGGACTTTTAGAATCTATTGCATCAATGTGTATGCCCAGTTCAATGGTAATATTCACTCTTCCCGTCCGCTGGTAGCAGTTCCTTTTAGTGCGGACCTATCTGGAAGTAGGATATGTGCAAATATTGGGCTTTCTTGTGTGCAATATTGAAACTGGATGATAGTTTGTACGGCAGTCTCTTATTTATTAAGGCACAGAGGAGGCACAAATAAGCTTATTTATGCAAGTGGTGATATTACTTCACAGCGGGAGAGCTGTATGGTGATAATTCCATTTATGTGAGGTGTATAATGAAGTGCTCACCTCGTCTTCTCCTCCGAAATATACACCACTTCAAAGCTTGGGTGCCGATGCTGTCTCCAGCGCTAGTCTCTCTCGCAGCCGCTGCTTAGTCTGCTCCCTCTGAGCTGCGGTATCAGACTCTGGGCTGCATGCTGCTTGGAGTCACAGCTGTCTCCTAATGATTCCTCTCTGTGGCTGCAATGTCGATCTCCACAGAGCCCATATGCCGCACAATGATTTGCTATACCCAGCAATACTTCTCCTCCTATATCCACAGGTTTTTTAGCCGTAGAAGGCAAATGAATAAGAAAAATGAATTGCCGGCTTTTGGTAGAGAGTGTAATAAAGGTTTACGCGTTTCTCTGCCTTTGAGACAATTCGGCAGCTTCCTCAGAACCTAATGAGATTTTCTGCATAGGAGTATGTTTTAAGACATTTTGGCAATTCGATGCACCTGTATGGGGTCTAATTAGACCTCTCCTATTTTAACCCTACAATTGCAGACAAACTCTTACTGCTTAGAAAATAAGTACTTTAGAATCATAAAAAAGATATATATACATAAAAAGCATATATATATGTATATATACATGCTTGATGGTGTATTCATAGCTCCATTGAGATGTGTTTGTTCTTACTATTCTTTTTTTATATATGCACCATAATTTATTAGTTATTAATTTCACAGAGGTGTAGTGAGATGTTATATTGTTTTGAAACTCTACCCAATTTTAACATATATGGTAGGCTTCAAACAGCATGGAGAGAGGAAAGAAGAGAGGGGAAGAAAAAAACGGACAAAGAGAGAGACAGATAGAAAAGAGCCTGGTTTAAATATAACAATTTTCTACTATGATAGTGTAATGAATCTACATCATGGTTAGACACTATATACATATCGCTAGGGATCTCCCATATAAACATATATATAAACTCATCAGCAGTACTCGTATGTATGTATGCTTTTAAATTTAAATTGTATATAAGCTAATAATAAAAAAATATATATAAATATGTATATATACAGCTCGAACCAAACATATGTCATCATGCATATATGTATAATTGTACACACACATGCATGGCACATCTACATATATAGAGACACCCCCAGCGATTGTATAGACCCTAGGACAAAAATCAGATATTATTAAGCTCCACTGTGTCATTAAGTCCAAATGGTACCAACGTTTCCAATCTGTAGATCCAAAAAGCTTCTCTCCTACAGAGCATATTGAATCTATCCCCACCTCTTTTTGTATTTTTGATGGTTTCAATCGCCCTAACATTGACACCGCCAAAAGAGTCTGATTTCATACATTGTGAGATATGACTTGAAAGGGGATGGGTCTTGATTCCCTTATTTATGTTCCGCCAGTGTTCCATGAATCTGGTATGCAGCATACGTGTAGTTCTTCCTACGTACTGTTTGCCACAACTACATTGAATTACGTAGATAACATATGTGGATCTACAATTCATGAAATTTTTTATAGTAAATACTTTTCCATTGCTATTTGAAGTGAACTCTACAGTTTTTCTTAGAGCATGTTTACAAGTGGTACAGGTGGATTTACCACAGACATGGAACCCCTTAGGGCGTTCTGGTATCCACGTTTTGTGGGTGACCTGTTCTTTTGAAAAATGACTCTTTACTAATAATGATTGGAGATTGGTAGATTTTCTGAAAATTACAGTACCTTCTAAATCCACATTTTCCCGCAGTATATTATCCAATTTAAGTAGAGCTGAATTCTTTTTTATGATAGATCTGATTCTATATGCACAGTTGTTATATTGTGTGGTGAACAGAGCAGTCCTATCTGTATTACTCTTATTTTCAGATTTTTTAGAGGTCTTAAGAAGAGTTGTTCGATCAATTTTATTGACCTCTGTCAGGGCTTTCTGTAGTATATTATCTGGATAACCCTGTTCTTGGAATGATTGATATAATTTAGCCGCCTGTGTCTTAAAATTACTGTCTAAGCCACAATTTCTCTTTAGTCTGATAAATTGCCCCTTCGGGATATTGATTTTCCATGAATTTTTATGTGAACTGGAAAAATTTAAATATCGGTTTTGATCAACAGGTTTAATATATGTTTGAGTAATTAATTTTCCCTCAGTGACATATAAAGAAATATCTAAAAAATTGATTGAAGTTTCTTGTATATTACATGTAAAGTGCAGACCAAATTCATTATTATTTAGATTGGAAGCAAATAATTGTGCAGAAATTAAATCCCCATCCCAAATAAAAAACAAATCATCTATATATCTGCCATATAGGGCGAGGTTCGCTTCGTGTGGCCCCCCCCATATGTGATGTTCTTCAAATCTTCCCATAAAGAGATTTGCTAGGCTCGGAGCGAACCCCGCCCCCATCGCAGCACCACGTGTCTGTAAAAAAAATTGTGAATCAAATGTGAAACAATTGTGACCCAATATAAATTTGATGGATTGTAAAATGAAACTCCGTAATTGTGATGACATATTGTGATCCTGGAGAAGGTAGTGTTCTACTGCTTTAATTCCTAGTGTATGTGAGATATTCGAATATAATGCTTCTACATCACAAGTCATCAATATGTAATTTTGTTTCCAAGGTATTGTGTTCACTAAATTCAAAAAATGAGTAGTGTCTTTAATATAGGACCGCAGATTTTTTACATGTTCCTGTAAGTAGTGATCAACGAAAAGTGATAAATTACTTGTGAGGGACCCCACACCAGAAATAATAGGGCGACCAGGAGGTGTAGTGAGGGATTTGTGTATCTTAGGTAAATAATAAAACGTGGGAATAATAGGGTGTGCATTAAATAAAAAGTGATAAGTATCTTTATTTATTGCACAGGCTTCCAGACCCTCTTTTCCACCTATATGTTGTTTTGGATTATCTGGTATCACAGTATAAATTGGTATTTCTGGATTTGAACGGAAAGTTAAATTCCAAGGTTAGTTACAGTTCGCTGCGGGGTACCCCAATCTGGACAGTGGTGGGATGAGGTTATCAGGGAGAAGGTAATACTAAATAGCCCCGGACTCCCCGCTAACCTCCTCCGTCTTGTGCAGCAGGAGCCGTCCGCAAATACAGACGTCTGCCAGTGATCAAAACCGGACTCCCTGAGGAAGACCCAAACGGGTCGATACGCGTTGGAGAAGGAACTGAACACTGCATCACTACTCTCTTTATTATTTATAGAAAACAACATTATTTTGAAATAGATCTGGACGGAACAAATTGATTCACAAGACCCGTTGTGGAGGAGAAACGGAGCCGCACGGCCGAGAAGACACAGACCTGCGAGCGGAGCACCGATCGTCAGGCTGGGAGAAGACAGAAGAAAGGAGTGGAAGTGTGTGACGGGATCGAGCGCAGGAGAAAAGGTAATCCACCCCGTAGGAGGGAAGGTTCACGGCGGACAGTCCCCTTGTGGGTCCCGAAGTCGGTGATACCTTCCCCCCAGAGGCATGACCGCGTCCCTCCGGTTTTGATCACTGGCAGACGTCTGTATTTGCGGACGTCTCCTGCTGCACAAGACGGAGGAGGTTAGCGGGGAGTCCGGGGCTATTTAGTATTACCTTCTCCCTGATAACCTCATCCCACCACTGTCCAGATTGGGGTACCCCGCAGCGAACTGTAACTAACCTTGGAATTTAACTTTCCGTTCAAATCCAGAAATACCAATTTATACTGTGATACCAGATAATCCAAAACAACATATAGGTGGAAAAGAGGTGGGACGCCACACTCTGTTTACACCAGACATTTGGGACTTATTTTTTTTCACCTTTTTCCATTTCCACATTTTTTTATTTTTATTTCTATTTTTATTTTTCATGATTTTTTTCTTTTTTTCTTTTTTCTATTATATATATATATATATATTAATTTTTTATTCACATTTCTTCAAGTTTACACCTTATCAAAAGAATATATCAAAAAAGACAAAAGATAACCCAGCGCAGGCTGATAATATTCAGATATCTGCAGCCTCTAAAGTGGGTATGCTCCTCCCACAAAAAGACAACGAAAGACTAGAAAAAATTCCCCTTCCACAAGTGAAAGGAAAAAATGGAGGCGCTGATATGAGAATATTAATAATACACACGTCTATGACAACATATATAATTAATAATTACTTATTTTATTTTAAGCAATAAAAACAATTTACTTATATATTGATACCGGCCGGTAATTATTTAGGAGTACTTTACATAATGAGTATATTTCTTAAAACTAGATAATATAAAACAAAGATATAAAACAAATTTATCCCTAAAAAAGAGAGGAGAGAATATTGAACAAAAAGGTCCTTAGTAATAAACACTTATCAGGACTTTTAGAATCTATTGCATCAATGTGTATGCCCAGTTCAATGGTAATATTCACTCTTCCCGTCCGCTGGTAGCAGTTCCTTTTAGTGCGGACCTATCTGGAAGTAGGATATGTGCAAATATTGGGCTTTCTTGTGTGCAATATTGAAACTGGATGATAGTTTGTACGGCAGTCTCTTATTTATTAAGGCACAGAGGAGGCACAAATAAGCTTATTTATGCAAGTGGTGATATTACTTCACAGCGGGAGAGCTGTATGGTGATAATTCCATTTATGTGAGGTGTATAATGAAGTGCTCACCTCGTCTTCTCCTCCGAAATATACACCACTTCAAAGCTTGGGTGCCGATGCTGTCTCCAGCGCTAGTCTCTCTCGCAGCCGCTGCTTAGTCTGCTCCCTCTGAGCTGCGGTATCAGACTCTGGGCTGCATGCTGCTTGGAGTCACAGCTGTCTCCTAATGATTCCTCTCTGTGGCTGCAATGTCGATCTCCACAGAGCCCATATGCCGCACAATGATTTGCTATACCCAGCAATACTTCTCCTCCTATATCCACAGGTTTTTTAGCCGTAGAAGGCAAATGAATAAGAAAAATGAATTGCCGGCTTTTGGTAGAGAGTGTAATAAAGGTTTACGCGTTTCTCTGCCTTTGAGACAATTCGGCAGCTTCCTCAGAACCTAATGAGATTTTCTGCATAGGAGTATGTTTTAAGACATTTTGGCAATTCGATGCACCTGTATGGGGTCTAATTAGACCTCTCCTATTTTAACCCTACAATTGCAGACAAACTCTTACTGCTTAGAAAATAAGTACTTTAGAATCATAAAAAAGATATATATACATAAAAAGCATATATATATGTATATATACATGCTTGATGGTGTATTCATAGCTCCATTGAGATGTGTTTGTTCTTACTATTCTTTTTTTATATATGCACCATAATTTATTAGTTATTAATTTCACAGAGGTGTAGTGAGATGTTATATTGTTTTGAAACTCTACCCAATTTTAACATATATGGTAGGCTTCAAACAGCATGGAGAGAGGAAAGAAGAGAGGGGAAGAAAAAAACGGACAAAGAGAGAGACAGATAGAAAAGAGCCTGGTTTAAATATAACAATTTTCTACTATGATAGTGTAATGAATCTACATCATGGTTAGACACTATATACATATCGGTAGGGATCTCCCATATAAACATATATATAAACTCATCAGCAGTACTCGTATGTATGTATGCTTTTAAATTTAAATTGTATATAAGCTAATAATAAAAAAATATATATAAATATGTATATATACAGCTCGAACCAAACATATGTCATCATGCATATATGTATAATTGTACACACACATGCATGGCACATCTACATATATAGAGACACCCCCAGCGATTGTATAGACCCTAGGACAAAAATCAGATATTATTAAGCTCCACTGTGTCATTAAGTCCAAATGGTACCAACGTTTCCAATCTGTAGATCCAAAAAGCTTCTCTCCTACAGAGCATATTGAATCTATCCCCACCTCTTTTTGTATTTTTGATGGTTTCAATCGCCCTAACATTGACACCGCCAAAAGAGTCTGATTTCATACATTGTGAGATATGACTTGAAAGGGGATGGGTCTTGATTCCCTTATTTATGTTCCGCCAGTGTTCCATGAATCTGGTATGCAGCATACGTGTAGTTCTTCCTACGTACTGTTTGCCACAACTACATTGAATTACGTAGATAACATATGTGGATCTACAATTCATGAAATTTTTTATAGTAAATACTTTTCCATTGCTATTTGAAGTGAACTCTACAGTTTTTCTTAGAGCATGTTTACAAGTGGTACAGGTGGATTTACCACAGACATGGAACCCCTTAGGGCGTTCTGGTATCCACGTTTTGTGGGTGACCTGTTCTTTTGAAAAATGACTCTTTACTAATAATGATTGGAGATTGGTAGATTTTCTGAAAATTACAGTACCTTCTAAATCCACATTTTCCCGCAGTATATTATCCAATTTAAGTAGAGCTGAATTCTTTTTTATGATAGATCTGATTCTATATGCACAGTTGTTATATTGTGTGGTGAACAGAGCAGTCCTATCTGTATTACTCTTATTTTCAGATTTTTTAGAGGTCTTAAGAAGAGTTGTTCGATCAATTTTATTGACCTCTGTCAGGGCTTTCTGTAGTATATTATCTGGATAACCCTGTTCTTGGAATGATTGATATAATTTAGCCGCCTGTGTCTTAAAATTACTGTCTAAGCCACAATTTCTCTTTAGTCTGATAAATTGCCCCTTCGGGATATTGATTTTCCATGAATTTTTATGTGAACTGGAAAAATTTAAATATCGGTTTTGATCAACAGGTTTAATATATGTTTGAGTAATTAATTTTCCCTCAGTGACATATAAAGAAATATCTAAAAAATTGATTGAAGTTTCTTGTATATTACATGTAAAGTGCAGACCAAATTCATTATTATTTAGATTGGAAGCAAATAATTGTGCAGAAATTAAATCCCCATCCCAAATAAAAAACAAATCATCTATATATCTGCCATATAGGGCGAGGTTCGCTTCGTGTGGCCCCCCCCATATGTGATGTTCTTCAAATCTTCCCATAAAGAGATTTGCTAGGCTCGGAGCGAACCCCGCCCCCATCGCAGCACCACGTGTCTGTAAAAAAAATTGTGAATCAAATGTGAAACAATTGTGACCCAATATAAATTTGATGGATTGTAAAATGAAACTCCGTAATTGTGATGACATATTGTGATCCTGGAGAAGGTAGTGTTCTACTGCTTTAATTCCTAGTGTATGTGAGATATTCGAATATAATGCTTCTACATCACAAGTCATCAATATGTAATTTTGTTTCCAAGGTATTGTGTTCACTAAATTCAAAAAATGAGTAGTGTCTTTAATATAGGACCGCAGATTTTTTACATGTTCCTGTAAGTAGTGATCAACGAAAAGTGATAAATTACTTGTGAGGGACCCCACACCAGAAATAATAGGGCGACCAGGAGGTGTAGTGAGGGATTTGTGTATCTTAGGTAAATAATAAAACGTGGGAATAATAGGGTGTGCATTAAATAAAAAGTGATAAGTATCTTTATTTATTGCACAGGCTTCCAGACCCTCTTTTCCACCTATATGTTGTTTTGGATTATCTGGTATCACAGTATAAATTGGTATTTCTGGATTTGAACGGAAAGTTAAATTCCAAGGTTAGTTACAGTTCGCTGCGGGGTACCCCAATCTGGACAGTGGTGGGATGAGGTTATCAGGGAGAAGGTAATACTAAATAGCCCCGGACTCCCCGCTAACCTCCTCCGTCTTGTGCAGCAGGAGCCGTCCGCAAATACAGACGTCTGCCAGTGATCAAAACCGGACTCCCTGAGGAAGACCCAAACGGGTCGATACGCGTTGGAGAAGGAACTGAACACTGCATCACTACTCTCTTTATTATTTATAGAAAACAACATTATTTTGAAATAGATCTGGACGGAACAAATTGATTCACAAGACCCGTTGTGGAGGAGAAACGGAGCCGCACGGCCGAGAAGACACAGACCTGCGAGCGGAGCACCGATCGTCAGGCTGGGAGAAGACAGAAGAAAGGAGTGGAAGTGTGTGACGGGATCGAGCGCAGGAGAAAAGGTAATCCACCCCGTAGGAGGGAAGGTTCACGGCGGACAGTCCCCTTGTGGGTCCCGAAGTCGGTGATACCTTCCCCCCAGAGGCATGACCGCGTCCCTCCGGTTTTGATCACTGGCAGACGTCTGTATTTGCGGACGTCTCCTGCTGCACAAGACGGAGGAGGTTAGCGGGGAGTCCGGGGCTATTTAGTATTACCTTCTCCCTGATAACCTCATCCCACCACTGTCCAGATTGGGGTACCCCGCAGCGAACTGTAACTAACCTTGGAATTTAACTTTCCGTTCAAATCCAGAAATACCAATTTATACTGTGATACCAGATAATCCAAAACAACATATAGGTGGAAAAGAGGTGGGACGCCACACTCTGTTTACACCAGACATTTGGGACTTATTTTTTTTCACCTTTTTCCATTTCCACATTTTTTTATTTTTATTTCTATTTTTATTTTTCATGATTTTTTTCTTTTTTTCTTTTTTCTATTATATATATATATATATATATATATATATATTAATTTTTTATTCACATTTCTTCAAGTTTACACCTTATCAAAAGAATATATCAAAAAAGACAAAAGATAACCCAGCGCAGGCTGATAATATTCAGATATCTGCAGCCTCTAAAGTGGGTATGCTCCTCCCACAAAAAGACAACGAAAGACTAGAAAAAATTCCCCTTCCACAAGTGAAAGGAAAAAATGGAGGCGCTGATATGAGAATATTAATAATACACACGTCTATGACAACATATATAATTAATAATTACTTATTTTATTTTAAGCAATAAAAACAATTTACTTATATATTGATACCGGCCGGTAATTATTTAGGAGTACTTTACATAATGAGTATATTTCTTAAAACTAGATAATATAAAACAAAGATATAAAACAAATTTATCCCTAAAAAAGAGAGGAGAGAATATTGAACAAAAAGGTCCTTAGTAATAAACACTTATCAGGACTTTTAGAATCTATTGCATCAATGTGTATGCCCAGTTCAATGGTAATATTCACTCTTCCCGTCCGCTGGTAGCAGTTCCTTTTAGTGCGGACCTATCTGGAAGTAGGATATGTGCAAATATTGGGCTTTCTTGTGTGCAATATTGAAACTGGATGATAGTTTGTACGGCAGTCTCTTATTTATTAAGGCACAGAGGAGGCACAAATAAGCTTATTTATGCAAGTGGTGATATTACTTCACAGCGGGAGAGCTGTATGGTGATAATTCCATTTATGTGAGGTGTATAATGAAGTGCTCACCTCGTCTTCTCCTCCGAAATATACACCACTTCAAAGCTTGGGTGCCGATGCTGTCTCCAGCGCTAGTCTCTCTCGCAGCCGCTGCTTAGTCTGCTCCCTCTGAGCTGCGGTATCAGACTCTGGGCTGCATGCTGCTTGGAGTCACAGCTGTCTCCTAATGATTCCTCTCTGTGGCTGCAATGTCGATCTCCACAGAGCCCATATGCCGCACAATGATTTGCTATACCCAGCAATACTTCTCCTCCTATATCCACAGGTTTTTTAGCCGTAGAAGGCAAATGAATAAGAAAAATGAATTGCCGGCTTTTGGTAGAGAGTGTAATAAAGGTTTACGCGTTTCTCTGCCTTTGAAACAATTCGGCAGCTTCCTCAGAACCTAATGAGATTTTCTGCATAGGAGTATGTTTTAAGACATTTTGGCAATTCGATGCACCTGTATGGGGTCTAATTAGACCTCTCCTATTTTAACCCTACAATTGCAGACAAACTCTTACTGCTTAGAAAATAAGTACTTTAGAATCATAAAAAAGATATATATACATAAAAAGCATATATATATGTATATATACATGCTTGATGGTGTATTCATAGCTCCATTGAGATGTGTTTGTTCTTACTATTCTTTTTTTATATATGCACCATAATTTATTAGTTATTAATTTCACAGAGGTGTAGTGAGATGTTATATTGTTTTGAAACTCTACCCAATTTTAACATATATGGTAGGCTTCAAACAGCATGGAGAGAGGAAAGAAGAGAGGGGAAGAAAAAAACGGACAAAGAGAGAGACAGATAGAAAAGAGCCTGGTTTAAATATAACAATTTTCTACTATGATAGTGTAATGAATCTACATCATGGTTAGACACTATATACATATCGGTAGGGATCTCCCATATAAACATATATATAAACTCATCAGCAGTACTCGTATGTATGTATGCTTTTAAATTTAAATTGTATATAAGCTAATAATAAAAAAATATATATAAATATGTATATATACAGCTCGAACCAAACATATGTCATCATGCATATATGTATAATTGTACACACACATGCATGGCACATCTACATATATAGAGACACCCCCAGCGATTGTATAGACCCTAGGACAAAAATCAGATATTATTAAGCTCCACTGTGTCATTAAGTCCAAATGGTACCAACGTTTCCAATCTGTAGATCCAAAAAGCTTCTCTCCTACAGAGCATATTGAATCTATCCCCACCTCTTTTTGTATTTTTGATGGTTTCAATCGCCCTAACATTGACACCGCCAAAAGAGTCTGATTTCATACATTGTGAGATATGACTTGAAAGGGGATGGGTCTTGATTCCCTTATTTATGTTCCGCCAGTGTTCCATGAATCTGGTATGCAGCATACGTGTAGTTCTTCCTACGTACTGTTTGCCACAACTACATTGAATTACGTAGATAACATATGTGGATCTACAATTCATGAAATTTTTTATAGTAAATACTTTTCCATTGCTATTTGAAGTGAACTCTACAGTTTTTCTTAGAGCATGTTTACAAGTGGTACAGGTGGATTTACCACAGACATGGAACCCCTTAGGGCGTTCTGGTATCCACGTTTTGTGGGTGACCTGTTCTTTTGAAAAATGACTCTTTACTAATAATGATTGGAGATTGGTAGATTTTCTGAAAATTACAGTACCTTCTAAATCCACATTTTCCCGCAGTATATTATCCAATTTAAGTAGAGCTGAATTCTTTTTTATGATAGATCTGATTCTATATGCACAGTTGTTATATTGTGTGGTGAACAGAGCAGTCCTATCTGTATTACTCTTATTTTCAGATTTTTTAGAGGTCTTAAGAAGAGTTGTTCGATCAATTTTATTGACCTCTGTCAGGGCTTTCTGTAGTATATTATCTGGATAACCCTGTTCTTGGAATGATTGATATAATTTAGCCGCCTGTGTCTTAAAATTACTGTCTAAGCCACAATTTCTCTTTAGTCTGATAAATTGCCCCTTCGGGATATTGATTTTCCATGAATTTTTATGTGAACTGGAAAAATTTAAATATCAGTTTTGATCAACAGGTTTAATATATGTTTGAGTAATTAATTTTCCCTCAGTGACATATAAAGAAATATCTAAAAAATTGATTGAAGTTTCTTGTATATTACATGTAAAGTGCAGACCAAATTCATTATTATTTAGATTGGAAGCAAATAATTGTGCAGAAATTAAATCCCCATCCCAAATAAAAAACAAATCATCTATATATCTGCCATATAGGGCGAGGTTCGCTTCGTGTGGCCCCCCCCATATGTGATGTTCTTCAAATCTTCCCATAAAGAGATTTGCTAGGCTCGGAGCGAACCCCGCCCCCATCGCAGCACCACGTGTCTGTAAAAAAAATTGTGAATCAAATGTGAAACAATTGTGACCCAATATAAATTTTATGGATTGTAAAATGAAACTCCGTAATTGTGATGACATATTGTGATCCTGGAGAAGGTAGTGTTCTACTGCTTTAATTCCTAGTGTATGTGAGATATTCGAATATAATGCTTCTACATCACAAGTCATCAATATGTAATTTTGTTTCCAAGGTATTGTGTTCACTAAATTCAAAAAATGAGTAGTGTCTTTAATATAGGACCGCAGATTTTTTACATGTTCCTGTAAGTAGTGATCAACGAAAAGTGATAAATTACTTGTGAGGGACCCCACACCAGAAATAATAGGGCGACCAGGAGGTGTAGTGAGGGATTTGTGTATCTTAGGTAAATAATAAAACGTGGGAATAATAGGGTGTGCATTAAATAAAAAGTGATAAGTATCTTTATTTATTGCACAGGCTTCCAGACCCTCTTTTCCACCTATATGTTGTTTTGGATTATCTGGTATCACAGTATAAATTGGTATTTCTGGATTTGAACGGAAAGTTAAATTCCAAGGTTAGTTACAGTTCGCTGCGGGGTACCCCAATCTGGACAGTGGTGGGATGAGGTTATCAGGGAGAAGGTAATACTAAATAGCCCCAGACTCCCCGCTAACCTCCTCCGTCTTGTGCAGCAGGAGCCGTCCGCAAATACAGACGTCTGCCAGTGATCAAAACCGGACTCCCTGAGGAAGACCCAAACGGGTCGATACGCGTTGGAGAAGGAACTGAACACTGCATCACTACTCTCTTTATTATTTATAGAAAACAACATTATTTTGAAATAGATCTGGACGGAACAAATTGATTCACAAGACCCGTTGTGGAGGAGAAACGGAGCCGCACGGCCGAGAAGACACAGACCTGCGAGCGGAGCACCGATCGTCAGGCTGGGAGAAGACAGAAGAAAGGAGTGGAAGTGTGTGACGGGATCGAGCGCAGGAGAAAAGGTAATCCACCCCGTAGGAGGGAAGGTTCACGGCGGACAGTCCCCTTGTGGGTCCCGAAGTCGGTGATACCTTCCCCCCAGAGGCATGACCGCGTCCCTCCGGTTTTGATCACTGGCAGACGTCTGTATTTGCGGACGTCTCCTGCTGCACAAGACGGAGGAGGTTAGCGGGGAGTCCGGGGCTATTTAGTATTACCTTCTCCCTGATAACCTCATCCCACCACTGTCCAGATTGGGGTACCCCGCAGCGAACTGTAACTAACCTTGGAATTTAACTTTCCGTTCAAATCCAGAAATACCAATTTATACTGTGATACCAGATAATCCAAAACAACATATAGGTGGAAAAGAGGTGGGACGCCACACTCTGTTTACACCAGACATTTGGGACTTATTTTTTTTCACCTTTTTCCATTTCCACATTTTTTTATTTTTATTTCTATTTTTATTTTTCATGATTTTTTTATTTTTTCTATTATATATATATATATATATATATATATATTAATTTTTTATTCACATTTCTTCAAGTTTACACCTTATCAATATCCTTTGCCCAAATTTATGATTATATTTTTTACATATTTGGGAAAAAGCAAATTTTTGACCTTATATTATTTATATAAATAAACGTCAGTTTTTTTCATACTACACAATATTCCGTGGTTTTTTCACTTAAACAAATTATCTCTGACATTTTACTTTGCAAGCAGGCGCAGTTGTGTAAATCCTTTCTGAGGATTCTATAAATGCAGTAAAAATAAATGCATCACTTGCAAACATGCATTAAATAAAACTACTAAATTGCCCAAAACAATTACGGATAGAGATATCAGCATTACCAGCTTTATTACATGCGACACAAGCTGGGTAGTATATGTCTTAATTTGCGGTTGAGATAATCCGCCTCCCAGTTGTCCACTCCCGGAATGAACACTGCCGACAATATCACCTGGTGGTATTCTGCCCAATTGAGGATTCGAGCTACTTCCCGCATTGCCATGCGGCTTCTCGTTCCTCCTTGTTTGTTGATGTATGCGACTGCCATCGCATTGTCTGACTGCACCTGGACAGTCCGAGACCGAACCATGTGTATTGCTTGTCGTAGCGCATTGTAAATTGCCCAGAGTTCCAGGACATTTATAGACAGCATCCTTCGTGATCCGCCCAGAGACCCTGGAGCTGACAATTTTGAACTACAGCTCCCCAACCTCCGAGACTCGCGTCCGTCGTTAGAATTATCCAATTCCAGCCGCCGAACAGTTTCCCTGCGGTTAAATTGTGTACCTTGAGCCACCAGAGTAGAGACACCCTCGTCCTTGGCGACAACCTCACCCTGTGGTGAATCTGCAGATGCGAGCCCGACCACTGTGCGAGCACATCCAGTTGAAATGGACGCGAGTGAAATCTTCCGAACTGAAGCGCTTCGAAAGCCGCCACCATTGTTCCTAAGAGGCGAATGCACAAATGTACCGAGACTGTGCGTGGCTTGAGCACTAATTGTACCAGATGGCGAATAATCTGTACTTTCTGTCGTGGTAGGTAAATTCTTTGATTTACCGTATCGAGAATCATACCTAGGAATTGAAGTCGTTGAGACGGAATTAGATGTGATTTTTTGAAGTTGACAATCCAACCGTGGTGAACCAGTACATTGTACATTAGCAGCGCATGTTGGAGAAGCATCTGTTGAGACGGGGCTTTGATGAGCAGATCGTCTAAGTACGGAACTATTGTCACTCCCAGGGATCTGAGATGAGCTATCATCACAGACATCACTTTGGTGAATACCCGAGGCGCTGACGAAAGGCCAAACGGTAGAGCCTGAAACTGGTAATGGGTCTGGCGTATTGCAAAACGCAAGAACCTCTGATGAGGTTGCCAAATCGGAATGTGTAAGTACGCATCCTTGAGATCTAGCGCAATCATGAATTCCTTTGGCTCTAAACCTGCAATTACTGACCGCAGAGATTCCATCTTGAATCTGTAGTAAGTGACGTACTGATTGAGACCCTTTAAGTTCAATATTGGCCTGACTGAGCCATCCGGCTTCGGTATCAAAAACAGACTGGAATAATAACCCTGACCTTGTTGTACCAGGACCCGAATCAAAACAGCTGAATCCAGTAGGGACTGAATGGCAATTTGCAGAACTGCCCTCTTGTCGTCCGAGAGAGGTAGTCCTGTCTTGAAAAACCGCAGTGGCGGAAGACAGTCGAACTCTATTTTGGAACCTCTTAACACTAAATTGCGGATCCACCCATCTGTGGATGTCTGGAACCACGCCAAATGCAACGTCTGAAGGCGTGCTCCCACAATTGGAGATCCGAGATGGGCTGGTAGCCAGTCATGCCACTGGCTTGTCGGTGACCTTAGCGTCTTGACGACTTGTGTTGGTTTGTTGGAAACCACGTCCTCGACCCCGTCTACCAGGCGTGGCTGTTCCTCTGCCACGCCCGCGAAAGGACTGAGGTCTAAAGCATTTGAACGCAGGTCCAGAGTATCTCCGTCTTGGTACCGTTGGAGGCAATGGTAAGAAAACAGACTTTCCTCCCGTGGCCTCAGAAATCCATTTGTCCAATTCAGGACCAAACAACTTCTCACCACCGTAAGGTAACGCCTCTATACCTCTTCCTCTGCCTCCGCTTGCCAAGAACGCAGCCAGAGAACTCGTCGTACTGTAACCAGTGACTATGAAATGCGAGAAGTGAGCTGACAGACGTCAGTAGAAGCTGTACATAGATACTCCGCAGCCTCACACATTTGATCAGCCAGAAGTATAAGGTGATCGTCATGTAGGGCAGACTTGAGTTCTGTTATCCATACTATGAGCGCCTTATTGACTCAGATGCCAACCAACCCAGGTCTCAGCAGCACTCCTGCTGCTATATACATGGACTTTAGCATAATTTCTATTTTGTGGTCTGAAGGGTCTTTAAGCGTAGTAGCAGTTGGCACTGGTATGGTTAATTTCTTTGTAAGTTTCGACACAGACGAATCAACCATTGGTGGATTCTCCCATGTACATGTCACAGAGTTTGGAAACCGGTAACTAGACTTAAATCTGCGAGTTATAGAAAACCGTTTATCTGGATTCTGTGTTTTTCTATTAACATCTTATTAAGAGACTCCGAAACAGGAAAACACATTTGAGTTCTCTGTCGTTTAGTAAATACGACTTCATCATTGGTCAGAGGCTCCTCAGTTTCTGTAAACTTCAGAGACTGACGCACCGCTCTGATGAGATTATCAATGCCTGGGCTGTTAAAATCATCACTATCTGACTCCACTTCGCCCTCCTCACCCTCATCTTGTGCCGTGAGGTCTGGCATGGAATAGTCAGAATGCAACATAGCCGAAACAGGTAAATCATAAGACATATGAAATTTATCCTGTCTACCCAAAATGGATTTGGACCTTTCGCAAGGCTGAGACGCCTCCGGTAGTTCTGGCGGTCTCATCCTAGACTCAGATCTTGCCGCTTCCCGCTCTTGTCGAGCGGCAGTCAATTCTGATTGCAACCCAGCCAGTACATTGGCTAGCATTTCCCATGGAGGGTCCGGGGAGGAAACTGGCTTTAAAACCGGAGCAGAAATTGTATTCGGAACTGAATCCACAAAACATACTTTACATGTGGTAGATCCATCCGGTAACACACTGGTACAGACCTTGCAGTGAACCTGCTTTTTAATTTTTGCTGGTGCCTTACTCATTATGGAGACAGACAATACAATATACAAAGACAGATAATTGCACGACTCAGTAAAATAGTACTAAAGATGTGTGTGATATATATATATCTGGCCAAGTGCAGTACACGTGGCCAGTACTATGAAATGTGATCCCAAATTCCCACTAACACCCCTGCACCTCCAGTGGAGTAGAGATGTAGTACTGGAACGTTCTGGAATCACAACAGGAAGACACAGGAAGCATGGTTAAAATGGCTGCCATGCTTACACTTAGTCACAGTACAGGTTATAATCTTTTAAACTGATATATAAACCTTGTATCAAAATCCTATGTATATTATCCCAGCAGCCTAGCCTACTGCTGCTGCTTGTCCCCCCTCGTGCAGCTGCTTGTAATGGTGCCGTGATTCTCTTCCACCTCCCCCTGTATGCTCCGTTGCGGGTAGAGGCAACCAAGCGGCCAGGGCGGGCAGCGGTAGTGTGGGGCGGGCAGTGGGAGCCGGGTAGCGGGACGCGCTGGAGAACAGACAGCGGGAGGCGGGGAGCGCGGTCCCTTGAAGCGGCTCTGGGCAGCGGCAGGAGCAGCGGCGGTGGCGGGCGGGCAGAGGCTGTAAAGAAAACATTGTCTCCGACCAACATACCTGGACTCCCGTGGTGAGGCTCCGACGGGGCTTCTCTGTAAGCACCGGCCAGCCTTTCTGCAGGATGTCTGCTCTGGCTGTGAGGGTGCTCTTTTAAGTGAGGACCGACACGCCACAGCTGCTTGTAGCAGCTTCCACTATCCCTGACCCTGCCTTTTGGAAGGGGGAAAGGGATGTGGTGTGAAAAAAGAAAAAATATTACACACAAAAAAAAAAAAAAAAAATGTATATTCAAAATAATTGTGGACTAAGCCACACAAGCCTGTTGCTACTTGAGCACAGAAAAAACACTGGGGTACTCTAGGATATGGAGGGGTGGAGTGTTCTAAATTTAAATATTCAGTGCCCTGTTCCTGTGGAAGCCGTCCATATCCCAAGAGTACTCCAGTGACCCCTAGTGGATGAAAAAATAAATTTGTTTACCCCCCTCCCCCCAATAAGCCATCATAATCAAGCAGCAAGTCTGCGTCTTTGTTTTACCACGAACAGAAGGCAGCTTTAATTATTTTACCACTTCATTGTAGGTTCACATATTGGCCGTGTAACAAACCAAGTACTGAGGTCTACATACCATATATTAATATGCTTCTACTACATTGAACATATTCCTGAAACAGACAAAATAATGCGGCTTCACGGAAAAAAGTCATTTTATTAAATATTTGACTGGGTCCAGCGTGAATACAAAATGACAGGTTACTTCAATCACGGTGAAGTGGTTGTTCAGTTTTGAACTTGATTAGAATATGTATTTGAGAAAGCTGACTCAACCAATGCTAGGTCAGCATGCAGAGAAAGCGACAAGTTAAAAACAAGGGCCTGAACTTTGTGCAGGGTTAAGATAAAGTGGTATATTTATAATATGTACAGGAGGCAGGAAAACACAAAACAACTATGCTACTTGTCTATGATTAAAAGGAAAAGGCTGGAAACAATGCACAGCGAAAATACTTAGCATTGGGGGGCAAACAAAGCAATTTAGCCAAATGTTTTTGTTCAGGGACTGGGCAATGTATCATAATGTCATCATCCTCCATCTTTAGTCACACTGCGATCCACAGATGCTATTTAGGATCATCTTTTTTCTCTGTTGCCTTTTTCTGTTTCTCCTGCATTATTTGAGCATCTCTAGAAGAAAAACAAATAAAAATAGATTACAGTTAATATAAAGTACAGCAGATGAGCATATGGGGGAAAGTGTTGAGCACCAGTAATAGAGATAGTGGACAGCATTTCACTATCTCCATACATTCATAATTAAGACAAGCAACTTCAGCTTTAAAATCACATGGAAAATGTGCAGAGATCATGCAACTATGGGGGTAATTCAGAGTTGGTAGCAAACCAAAAAAGTTGGCAGTTGGGCAAAACCATGTGCACTGCAGTGGGGGCAATATAACGTGCAGACAGAATTTGATTGGTGTGTTATATTATTTCTGTGCAGGGTAAATAATGGTGCTTATTTTTACACTGCAATTTAGATTTCAGTTTGAACACCCCCCCCCCCCCAACCAAATCTAACTCTCTCTGCACGTTACATCTGCCCCAACTGCAGTGCACATGGTTTTGCCCAAATTGCTAACTCTGAATAACCTCCTATATTAGCAGTTACATTTACTTATACATGGGTCACTTCTCTATAAGCATCCTCCTGCACACCCTTCACTCAATCAGCAGTTCTTTCTTGATTTGCTACCTAACACATCCTTCAGTACGTATACTTCTGGCACATTTACCCTTCCACTGCCAGCAATACTCTGCCTCTGTCTGCTTTGCTCACTGTATACATTTTTCTTTGGTGGCAAACTCTAGGCACTAGCTCCAAACACACATCTACTCTGACGACATCCACATCTGCTATATTCACAAGCAGAACACTACCTAAAGGCCCTCATTCCGATTTGTTCGCACGGTAAAAATCTTCGCATCGCAGCGATTGTTCGCACTGCGACTGCGCCAAGTAAATTTGCTATGCAGTTAGGAATTTTACTCACGGCTTTTTCATCGTTCTGGAGATCGTAATGTGATTGACAGGAAATGGGTGTTACTGGGCGGAAACAGGCCGTTTTATGGGCGTGTGGGGAAAAACGCTACCGTTTCCGGAAAAAACGCAGGAGTGGCCGGAGAAACGGAGGAGTGTCTGGGCGAACGCTGGGTGTGTTTGTGACGTCAAACCAGGAACGACAAGCACTGAACTGATCGCAGATGCCGAGTAAGTCTGAAGCTACTCAGAAACTGCTACGAGGTGTGTAATCGCAATATTGCGAATACATCGTTCGCAATTTTAAGATGCTAAGATTCACTCCCAGTAGGCGGCGGCTTAGCATGAGCAAATCTGCTAAAATCCGCTTGCGAGCGAACAACTCAGAATGAGGGCCAAAATGTAACATGTTAAGAACACGCCTTACCTCCCTCATAGTTAACAAAACACAAGAAGCTTCCGGTCTCCCTAGACCTCTACCTGGTCACAAATGACCTCATCTCCTACGTTATTATGGTTTTGCTAGGGCCCCAAAGTCCAGAGGAGGAAATTCAACTGCTGGCAAATCCCTTCGCTGGGCTGATTCAGCACGACAATGCCCTGCTATATGGAAGCTTGATCTCACACTTAAGTGTTCGCAGCCCCACAGGGTATTGAGCACTTGTGTGAATCTGGCATTCGGGCAAAGGGTGCCATTGACGGCATTTAAACACCGCAGCAACAGCAATTTGCACCCTTTACCAGCAATTGGATTCCCCCATTAATGTTTACAGAAGAAAATTATATAATTGAGCAATGGTTTTCAAATTCATTCCTCAGATACCTCCAACAGGTCATGTCTTCAGGAGTCCTGTAATTGGGCACAGCTGTTTTTTTGGTCAGTAGTTATCTTACCTATTGCCACACACAGAAAGCATGAAAACACAACTTGTTAGGTGTTTGAGGATTGAGTGGAGAACCGCTGTTATACAAAATTATTTGGCCCTTTCTTCATGCATAGTGGCACTATCATGGTTAGATGAGAGGTCCATCAAAAAAATTGGTTTGCAGAGTTCATTCTGGGAGAAGTTTACTGACCTGCAGACACCTCAAAACCATTGGATTAACCGGAATGCCAACTGTATGCCAGGCCTTATTGCTCCAATGTCACTGCCCAACTTCACTTATATTCTTGCAGCTGAATAGATGCGAATATCCGCAGCCATGTTACAAAGGGGACCAACATTGTTTTAAATGTTCAAGGTTTTGGAACGCTCATTGAAAACATTGCACAGATATATGTGGACACCTGTACGTTTGGCCATATTGTGTATATTATAAGGCAGAATTCATTGCACCTAATAGAATTCACACACACCTATTTAATGTTATTCATGACTAACATCCTATGTACCGTTTCAAAGACGGTTACCAAAACCTGGGCATCGTGATTCAACATTCATCTCAGATTCTCATAACACTATAGGTCAGTTGTTCCTAACCCTCAAGATTTCCCCCAACAGATCATAATGCTCCGATTCAACCAGTATGACACCACTGCTGTTATTATTATTATCTTTAAAGACTAGTGTATGATAAGTATCAAAACATAAGTTTATACATATCCAAAAAAAATATGCTAGAAACACAATTTTCTGTATATACTGTAGCAAGACCTGCAAGCTGACATAAACAAAGGTAATCTTGAGGAAGGCAACTGCTTTTAATCACTGATGGCTATAAGTTAAAACAAGCCTAAAAAAGATTCCTGCAGAAAACTATTAAATATGCTTAATAGTCGATTTGTTACTACATAAACTTCTTAAAATGGACTCTGGAATTCCATTGACTCCAGTGAACTTCTGCCTTACCCAGTGTTATTTCATCAGACTATTACAAACAGTTAGTGCTTGCAGTGTTCCCTGGATCATGTCACCAACTGGGAAGCAATCCAGCACAGTTTCTGTTCTCCCTAAAATGATCCATGTAGTCTGGGGAATCATGTTATAAGACATCTATTTGACAACTATGGTAGTTGAAAGAACTGTCAAATGTCTCAAACAAGATTTGTGGGTACAAGCAGCCCTGTAATTATTCTGCACAACATTATGTACATACCTCTGCTTTCGTGCAGCAGCCGATAATCCATCATCCGCCTTTTTCTTGCTATCCTGACCCTTCTTAAGGTTTTTTGCCCGGGCAAGTTCACGCTGGTTTCCGCCTGGAGAATTATTGGGTTAGCGTCAATACACTTAAAATGCCTCAATGTCAGAGCCACAAAGAATCAATGGTGTTTAGAAGGTATACACATCACACTACTTGACATACATACATACATACATACATTATGGCCCAGAATAGTGCTTCTCAAACTCTAACAGTCCAGGGTTAAGGATATTCACACTTGAGCACAGTAGACATAATTAGTACCTCAGTCATTTTGATTTAATCTGTGATCAAGCATGGATATTCTTAAAACATTGTTCGTGTGTATTGAGAATCAAGTTTGAGAAGCACCTGTCTAGAGATTAATGCTCCAGGCACCTGTAATCCTATCCTGGTACGATTAGGCACTGGTATACGGTTACGTTTCTCTACAGGTCTAATTGTAATTGAAGTACAGACGCATCAAACCTTGGGAAAAAGATTCAGTGGAGAGCGATAAAGTACCAACTAATAATCAGCATTTAACTGCTATTTTACTGGCAGTTTTTGAAAAATGACAGAAGTGGATTAGTTGATACTATCTCTCAGAGCTTCGATAAAAAAAAAAAAAAAAAAAAAAAAAACATTCTGTGGGACAGATTTAAGTTCTTTTCAGATTAAAAAAAAAAACAAAAAAAAACAAAAAACCACCACTTCACATAGGATACACTCAGGTTTAGAACAGTATGTTGGTGGTTGTCAGAGGTAGTTTGAAATCTCAATTAAAAAGACACCTAGTGAAAAATAGGATTTTGGTTACCTACCGGTAAATCCTTTTCTCGTAGTCCATAGAGGATGCTGGGGTCCATATTAGTACAATGGGGTATAGACGGGTCCACCAGGAGCCATTGGCACTTTAAGAGTTTAATAGTGTGGGCTGGCTCCTCCCTCTATGCCACTCCTACCAGACTCAGTCTAGAAACTGTGCCCGAGGAGACGACAAACTTCGAGAGAAGGAATTACATAGACAGTGGCGAGATTCATACCAGCTCACACAACATGCAAATCCGGCCAACATGCCGGAAAAACTCAGCAACAGCTGAAAACCGTAAATAAAACGCAGAACTTACCTAGGAACCAGGTAGAACTGAACTATAAAACCAAAGCAGGAAGAGGTAGCACTGGGCGGGCACCCAGCATCCTCTACGGACTACGAGAAAAGGATTTACCGGTAGGTAACCAAAATCCTATTTTCTCTTGCGTCCTAGAGGATGCTGGGGTCCATATTAGTACCATGGGGATGTACCAAAGCTCCCAGTATGGGAAGGAGAGCGCAGAGGCTCCTGCAACACTGCTTGACCAAACTTGAAGTCATCAGAGGAGTATCGAACTTTTAAAACTTGGCAAACGTGTTCGACCCAGACCAAGTAGCTGCTCGGCAGAGTCGTACGGCCGAGGCACCCCAGGCAGCCGCCCAGGAAGAGCCCACTTTACGAGTAGAGTGGCCTTTACAGATTTCGGACACGGCAATCCTGCTGTGGAATAGGCAAGCTGGATAGTGAACCTGATCCAGCGCAAAATCGACTGCTTAGAAGCAGGACATCCAATTTTGTTGGGATGATAGAGGACAAACAGAGTCACTTTTCCTATGATGAGCCGTCCTCAGCACGTAGATCTTCAAAGTCCTCACCACATCCAAGGCCATTGAAGTAATTGAGGAGCCTCTGGCACCACAATAGGTTGGTTGATATGGAAAGCAGACAGAACTTTAGGTAGGAACTGTGAACGAGTCCTAAGTTCCGCCCTGTCCTCATGGAAGATCAGATAGGAGCTTTTACAAGATAAAGCCCCCAATGCCGACACGTGTCGTGCAGAAGCCAAGGCCAACAAGGTGACCGCCTTCCACGTGAGAAACTTGAGATCGGCCTCCTGTAGAGGCTCAAACAAAGCAGATTGCCGGAACTGCAACACCACATCAAGATCCCATGGTGCCGTAGGCGCCACAAAGGGAGGCTGGATGTGCAGAACCCCTTTCAAAAAGGTCTGAACCTCAGGAAGAACAGCCAATTGTTTTTGGAAGAAGATGGACAAAGCAGAGATCTGGACCTTGATGGAGCCCAATCTCAATCCCATATCCACACCTGCTTGCAGGAAAAGGAGAAAACGTCCAAGTTGAAACTCCAACGCCGGAAACTTCTTGGCCTCACACCAAGAAACATATTTCTTCCAAATGCGATGGTAATGTTTAGACATTACCCCCTTCCTGGCCTATATCAGGGTAGGAATGACCTCACTTGGGATACCTTTCCGAGCTAAGATCTGGCATTCAACCGCCATGCCGTCAAACGTAGCCGCGGTAAGTCTTGATAAGCGAACGGCCCCTGCAGGAGCAGATCCTCCCAAAGAGGTAAAAGCTGTGGATCTTCCAGCAGATCTGCGTACCAAGCCCTCCTTGGCCAGTCCGGAGCAATGAGGATTGCCAGAACCTTTGTTCTTCTCACGAGCTGAAGAACATTTAGTATCAGAGAAAGTGGAGGGAACACATTCACTGACTTGAACACCCAAGGTGTTACCCGTGCATCCACCGCCACTGCCTGTGGGTCTCTTGACCTGGAACAGTACCTCCGTAGCTTCTTGTTGAGGCGGGAGGCCATCATGTCTATGTAAGGAACCCCCCCACCAACTGGTTACCTCCTCGAACACCTATGGATGGAGGCCCCACTTCCCTGGATGGAGATGGTGTCTGCTGAGGAAGTCTGCTTCCCAGTTGTCTACTCCCAGAATGAAGATTGCAGACATCGCCACCGCGAGACTTTCTGCCCAGATGAGGATTTTGGACACCTGACATGGCAGCCCTGCTCTTCATTCCGCCTTGTCGGTTTATGTAGGCCACTGTGGTCATGTTGTCCGACTGCACCTGAACAGCCCGATCCTGTCGAAGGTATGCTGCCTGCAGAAGGGAGTGTTACACGGCCCAGAGTTCCAGGAGGTTTATTGTGGAGGAGTGATTCTTGATCCGACCATCGTCCCTGAAACGTTTCCCCCAGAGCGATTGCTCCCCAACCTCTTAGACTTGCATCTGTGGTTAAAAGGATCCAGTCTTGAATTCCGAACCTTTGCCCTTCCAGAAGGTGCGGAAGTTGCAGCCACCAGAGGAGTGAAATCCTGGCTTTCAGAGACAGGCGTATTCTCTTGTGCATGTGTAGGTGAGAGCCCAACCACTGGTCCAAGATGTCCAGCTGAAAAGGTTGAGCATGAAACCTGCCGTACTGCAGAGCCTCGTAGGCGGCAACCATCTTCCCCAGAAGGTGTATGCATTGATGAACCGATACCCGGGTAGGCTTTAGGACATCCTGGACCATTGTTTGAATCACCAACGCTTTCTCCACTGGGAGAAATACCCTCTGCACTTCCGTGTCGAGGATTATTCCCAGGAATGACAGCCGCCTTGTCGACTCCAGATGAGCCTTTGGAAGGTTCAGGATCCAACCGTGCTTCCTGAACAGCTGTGTTGTGAGCGCGATGGACCGCAACAACCTCTCCCTGGACGACGCCTTGATCAGGAGATCGTCCAGATATGGGATTATGTTCACCCCGTTTGCGGTGGAGAACCATCATCTCCGCCATCCCCTTGGTGAAGATCCTCGGTGCTGTGGAGAGATCAAACGGCAGCGCCTGGAACCGATAGTGATCGTCCATCAGCGCAAACCTGAGATACACTTTATGCAGCGCCCAAATGGGAATGTGGAGGTAAGCATCCTTGATGTCCAGAGACACCAGGAACTCCCCCTCCGTTAGTCCTGAGATGACAGCTCTCAGATTCCATCTTGAATTTGAACTCCCTGAGATAAGGGTTCAAAGACTAAGTTTAGAATAGGCCGTACCGAACCAACCGGTTTTGGTACCACAAAAAGGTTCGAATAATAACCATTGTTCCACTGCTGAAGAGGAACCAGAACAATGACCTCTAACACCACCGATTTTCTGATGGCCTCCAGAAGAATTGTCCTGTCTGCCAGCAGGGTGGCAAGCCTGACTTGAAGAAACGGTGAGGCGGGGGATCTTGAAACTCCAGTCTGTACCCCCTGGACACTATATCCAGGACCCAGTGGTCCAGACCAGACGCCGCCTAGACGTGGCTGAACTGCTGGAGTCTTGCCCCCACCTGACCCTCCTCCAGACCTAGCTGTCCACCATCATGCGGAGGACTTAGGGGTATCAGAAGCGGGCTTCTGGGTCTGGGGACCTGCGGGAGCCGGCTTCTGTCCTTTGGCACGACCACCTCTGAAGGTGGTGTTCGAAGGCTTATTCTTTCTAGGCCTCACGGGCCTAAAGGACTGCGACGTGGTAGATGAAAAAAGGCTTCTTCGTAGCCGATGCAGCTGAGGGGAGAAAAGGAGACTGCCACGGCTACCGCGGGTAAATCCACGCATCCAGCGCCTCCCCAAAGAGAGCCTGACCTTTGTATGGTAGGCCCTCCACACACTTCCTGGATTCCACGTCCGCAGACCAGTTGCGCAGCAGAGACCCCTGCAAGCCGAGACGGACATGGAGGAGATCCCCGCAGCCATGGAACCCAGGTTTTTCATGGAGGTGTGGTGCCTCTGGACTGGCTGAGCTGGGTGGCTTTAGTGTGGCATACCTTTACATTCTATTAACACTTTTCACTTATTCATTTTAACACTATTTCTCTATTTTAATTACATTTCATGTTTGTATCAACCTCTCTATAGCTTCCGCTTCCTAAATACCAATTTATTAACACTATAGTTTTTTCACTGGTATGCTACGCTGGGCTTTCTGGCTTATGCTGGTGTTTTGGGGTGCCACGCCCTGCACCTAGATATAGTGCTAGGGACCCCAAATATACAAAGACGTCTTGATGCGGCTTTGGGGCTTAACCACACGTTTGCGCAAATATGTGTAAAGAAGATCTCTGAATTCTATTATTATGTGGGATTTATATCTGGTTACTGTTCAATAATGAGAATATCCCACTGATAGGTACTTATTTAAGCGAGGAAGTAGTCTGTGACCGATTACAACATTTAAAGATTAATAAATCACCAGGGCCCGATGGTATTCACCCAAGGGTTCTAATGGAGCTTCACTCTGAACTGGCAAAACCGCTATTTCGGATCTTTAAGGATTCAGTTATATCAGGTATGGTTCCCAAAGACTGGCGTATAGCGGAAGTAGTGCCTATATTCAAAAAGGGAAGTAAAGCTGAACCAGGCAGTTATAGACCAGTTAGTCTTACATCTATAGTGGGGAAAGTATTGGAAGGTATTCTAAGATTGTATTCAGAAGTTCCTTGAAGTCAATAAGGTCATTAAAAGGAATCAACATGGGTTTATGAAGGACAGATCCTGTCAAACCAACTTACTTGGCTTTTATGAAACAGTAAGCACAAACCTAGATCAGGGTAAAGACGTGGATGTAATCTTTTTAGACTTTGCCAAAACGGTCGATACTGTACCACACATGAGATTTATCTACAAGCTACAAGAATCAGGGCTAGGAAGCACAATATGCACTTGGGTCAAAAACTGGTTAGATAATAGGGAGCAGCGCGTTGTGGTTAATGGATCTTTTTCAACTTGGACTGAAGTGCTAAGTGGTGTGCCGCAAGGCTCAGTATTAGGGCTGCTATTGTTCAATATTTTCATTAACGACCTAACAGAAGGTCTAGAGAGCATGGTGTAAATTTTTGCAGATGATACCAAATTGTGTAAGGCTATAAATACAGAGGAGGATGCAGAGTCTCTTCAGAACGACTTCGTTAAATTAGAAGCATGGGCAGCCAAATGGAGAATGCGCTTCAACACAGACAAGTGTAAGGTAATGCACTGTGGTAACAAGAACAAAAATTACACCTACCTACTAAATGCGGTAAAATTAGGGGATTCTGTACTGGAAAAGGACTTAGGTGTCCTCATAGATAGCAAACTAAGCAGTAGTACCCAAAGTAGGACTGCAGCAAAGAAGACTAATAAGATATTAGCATGCATAAAACGGGGTGCTGATGCTAGGGACGAGAGTATTATACTCCCGTTATATAAATCACTAGTGAGGCCACACCTTGAATACTGTGTACAATCCTGGGCACCGTACTACAAAAAGGATATCCTGGAGCTTGAAAACGTACAGAGGAGGGCGGCCAAACTAATTAAGGGCATGGAGACGATGGAATACAAGGAAAGGCTTGAAAGACTAGGCATGTTTACATTGGAAAAGCGGAGACTAAGAGGGGATATGATCAACATCTACAAATATATAAGGGGACAATACACAGAGCTTGCACGGGACCTGTTTTTGGTTAGATCAACACAGAGGACTCGTGGACACTCGCTCAGGTTAGAGGAGAGGAGATTCCGCACAATACGGCGTAAAGGCTTTTTCACGGTAAGGACAATACGTGTTTGGAATTCCCTGCCTGAGGGAGTTGTAATGGCAGAATCTGTCAACACCTTTAAGAATGGGTTAGATAAATTCCTAATGGATAAGGATATCCAGGGGTAAGGTGCAAAGTCTTGCATTATAGTTACTATAAATAGGGATAAAATGCAACGGCTGACAGCAGCATCAGTCAGAAATTTTTGTCAAATCATCATGCATAGGAGACCACAAATAGGTTGAACTCTATGGACAATTGTCTTTTTTCAACCTCAGATACTATGTTACTATGTTATCATTCAGGGTGCTGGGGGAAACCAAATGCCTTTTTTTCTTTCATGGAATCCATCAATAACCCTGCAGAATCCTGAATATTACGTAAAAATAAATCAACGTCACCTTTGTCCTGCGTAGTTGATTCCTCCTGCAGAGTGATTGACCACCTGGCAATATCGTTAGCAATCCAAGCACAGGCTATAGTAGGCCGCAATATAGCCCCTGAAGCCGTGTAAATGGATTTCAGCGTAGCATCCACCTTGCGATCTGCCGGGTCCTTTAACGCGGTAGATCCCGGGACTGGTAATACCACCTGTTTGGACAGCCTGGAGACAGAGGCATCGACCATCGGTGGGGACTCCCATCTCTTCCTATCTTCCTCTGGGAAGGGAAAAGCCACCAAGACTCTCTTGGGAATCTGGAATTAATTCTCTGGATGCCGGGAAGGTGAGGGGGGGCTTCTTACTATCTGTAACAAAGGCCTCCTCCACCTGTTCCGGAGCGGTGTCCAAAATGTGTAAAACATCCTTAACAGCCTCAATCATCAACTGCACCCCCTTGGCAAGTGATGCCGTCCCCCTCAACACATCCCCATCACCGTCTGCAGCATCAGAGTCGGTGTCTGTGTCATCCTGCATAATTGCAAGTGCATGTTTGTGAGAATGTACCGCAGGGGACCCCGAGGAGGCAGTATCAGACCATACAACCATAGAGGACTGGAGGATCCGAGTGGCATGCTCAGTCCTAGCAACCCTATCGGAAATCTGAGAAATAGTCCCCCTCAGAGAGACTAACCATTCTGGCTTTCTAGCTGGGATCTGTACTAAAACAGTGCAATCCTGATTACATGGAATGGAGTCTGCCTGGGAAGACAAATCCTCTGCAGCATATGAAACAGTGTCCCTAGACATATTGTCACACACCCTCAAACACACAAGGTATTATGTAGACACAGTTCCCCCCCCAAGAATGGCAGAGAGACAGATTGGAGCCAACCCACACACAGCGCTATTAGAGGTATAGGGAGTCCCTAACCAGCTCTGACTGTGTCCCTTAATAGGTGACACAGCCTAAATACAGCCCCCCTCCTTTCTACAACCCCCTGGTACCGTACTGATAGCTGGAGATTGCTCTGGAGAGACCTGGATCTACTTGGTAGTGAGTGCAGTCAGGAAAAAATAAGATTTTACTCACCGGTAAATCTATTTCTCGTAGTCCGTAGTGGATGCTGGGACTCCATAAGGACCATGGGGATTAGCGGCTCCGCAGGAGACTGGGCACAACTAAAGAAAGCTTTAGGACTACCTGGTGTGCACTGGCTCCTCCCACTAAGACCCTCCTCCAGACCTCAGTTAGGATACTGTGCCCGGAAGAGCTGACACAATAAGGAAGGATTTTGAATCCCGGGTAAGACTCATACCAGCCATACCGTATAACTCGTGATACTATACCCAGTTAACAGTATGAAATATAACTGAGCCTCTCAACAGATGGCTCAACAATAACCCTTTAGTTAGGCAATAACTATAAACAAGTATTGCAGACAATCCGCACTTGGGATGGGCGCCCAGCATCCACTACGGACTACGAGAAATAGATTTACCGGTGAGTAAAATCTTATTTTCTCTGACGTCCTAAGTGGATGCTGGGACTCCGTAAGGACCATGGGGATTATACCAAAGCTCCCAAACGGGTGGGAGAGTGCGGATGACTCTGCAGCACCGAATGAGCAAACTCTAGGTCCTCCTCAGCCAGGGTATCAAACTTGTAGACTCTTACAAAAATGTTTTAACCCGACCAAGTAACAGCTCGGCAAAGTTGTAAAGCCGAGACCCCTCGGACAGCCGCCCAAGAAGAGCCCACTTTTCTCGTGGAATGGGCTTTTACAGAATTAGGGTGCGGCAGTCCAGCCGCAGAATGTGCAAGTTGAATCGTGCTACAGATCCAGCGAGCAATCGTCTGCTTAGAAGCAGGAGCACCCAGCTTGTTGGGTGCATACAGGAGAAATAGCGAGTCAGTTTTCCTGACTCCAGCTGTCCTGGAAACATATACTTTTCAGGGCCCTGACTACATCCAGTAACTTGGAATCCTCCAAGTCCCAAGTAGCCGCAGGCGCCACAATAGGTTGGTTCACATTAAAAAATTATACCACCTTAGGAAGGAATTGGGAACGAGTCCTCAATTCCGCCTTATCCATATAAAATACAGATAAGGGCTTTTGTATGACAAAGCCGCCAATTCTGATACACGCCTGGCTGACGCCAAGGCCCACAGAATGACCACTTTCCACGTGAGGTATTATAGCTCCACGGATTTAAGTGGCTCAACCCAATGCGACTTCAGGAAATCCAACACCACGTTGAGATCCCACGGTGCCACTGGAGGCACAAACGGGGGCTGACTATGCAGCACTCCCTTAACAAAAGTCTGAACTTCAGGCAGTGAAGCCAGTTCAATTTTGGAAGAAAATCGATAGAGCCGAAATCTAGACCTTAATGGAACCCAATTTTAGGCCCATAGTCACCCGACTGTAGGAAGTGCAGAAATCGACCAAGCTGAAATTTCTCCTTTGGGGCCTTCCTGGCCTCACAGTACGCAACATATTTCCGCCATATGCGGTGATAATGGTTTGCGTTCACTTCTTTCCTAGCTTTAAATAGCGTAGGGATAACTTCCTCCGGAATTCCCTTTTCCTTCAGGATCCGGCGTTCAACCGCCATGCCGTCAACGCAGCCGCGGTACGTCTTGCAACAGACAGGCCCCCTGCTGCAGCAGGTCCTGTCTGAGCGGCAGAGGCCATGGGTCCTCTGAGATCAATTCTTGGAGTTCTGGTTACCAAGCTCTTCTTGGCCAACCCGGAACAATGAGTATAGTTCTTACTCCTCTCTTTCTTATTATTCTAATTACCCTGGGTAAGAGGCAGAGAAGGGAACACATACACCGGCTGGTACACCCACGGTGTTACCAGAGCGTCCACAGCTATCGCCTGAGGGTCCTTGACCTGGCGCAATATCTTTGTAACTTTTAGTGGAGGCGGGACGCCATCATGTCCACCTGTGGCCTTTCCCAACGGTGTACAATCATTTGGAAGACTTCTGGATGAAGTCCCCACTCTCCCGGGTGGAGGTTTCTTAGTTGTCCACTCCGGGAATGAACACTGCTGACAGTGCTAACACATGATTTTCCGCCCATCGGAGAATCCTTGTGGCTTCTGCCATCGCCATCCTGCTTCTTGTGCCGCCCTGTCTGTTTACATGAGCGACCGCCGTGATGTTGTCTGACTGGATCAGCAGCGGCCGGTGTTGAAGCAGGGGTCTAGCCTGACTTAGGGCATTGTAAATGGCCCTCAGTTCCAGAATATTTATGTGTAGGGAAGTCTCCTGACTTTTCCATAGCCTTGGAAGTTCCTTCCCTGTGTGACTGCCCCCCAGCCTCGAAGGCTGGCATCCGTGGTCACCAGGACCCAGTCCTGTATGCCGAATCTGCGGCCCCCTAGAAGATGAGCACTCTGCAGCCACCACAACAGCGACACCCTGACCCTTGGAGACAGGGTTATCCGCCGATGCATCTGAAGATGCGACCCGGACCACTTGGCCAACAGATCCCACTGGAAAATCCTTGCATGGGACCTGGCGAATGGAATTTCTTCGTAAGAAGCTACCATCTTTCCCAGGGCTCGCGTGCATTGATGCACCGACACCTGTATACGTATTAGGAGGTCTCTGTCTAGAGACAACAACTCCTTGGACTTCTCCTCCGGGAGAAACCCTTTTTATCCTGTTCTGTGTCCAGAACCATACCCAGGAACAGTAGACGCGTCGTAGGAACCAGCTGCGACTTTGGAATATTCAGAATCCAGCCGTGCTGTTGTAGCACTTCCCGAGATAGTGCTACTCCGACGAACAACTGCTCCCTGGACCTTGTCTTTATAAGGAGATCGTCCAAGTACGGGATAATTATTTCGGCCATTACCTTGGTAAATACCTCGGTGCCGGGGACAGACCAACGGCAACGTCTGGAATTGGTAATGACAATCCTGTACCACAATATTGAGGTACTCCTGGTGAAGAGGGTAAATAGGGACATGCAGGTAATCATCCTTGATGTCCAGTGATACCATGAAATTCTCCAGGCTTGCAATAATCGCCCTGAGCGATTCCATTTTGAACTTGAACCTTCGTATATAAGTGTTCAAGGTTTTCAATTTTAGAATGGGTCTCACCGAACCGTCTGGTTTCGGTACCACAACATTTTGGAATAGTAACCCCGGCCTTGTTGAAGGAGGGGTACCTTGCTTTCACCTGCTGGAAGTACAGCTTGTGAATTGCTGCCAGTACTACCTTTCTCCGAGGGCAGCCGGCAAGGATGATGTGAGGTAACGGCGAGGGGGAGTCGCCTCGAACTTCAGCCTGTATCCCTGTGATACTATTTGCAGAACCTAGAGATCCACCTGTGGGCAAGCCCACTGGTCCCTGAAGTTCCCGAGACGCGCCCCTACCGCACCTGTCTCCACCTGTGGAGCCCCAGTGTCATGCGGTGGACTCAGAGGAAGCGGGGGAAGATTTTTGATCCTGGGAACTGGCTGCTGGTGCAGCTTTTTTCCTTCTTCCCTTGTCTCTGTGCAGAAAGGAAGCGCCTTTGACCCGCTTGCTTTTCTGAAGCCGAAAGGACTGTACCTGAAAATACGGTGCTTTCTTAGGCTGTGAGGAAACCGGAGGTAAAAAATTTTCTTCCCAGCTGTTGCTGTGGATACGAGGTCCCAGAGACCATCCCCAAACAATTCCTCACCCTTATAAGGCAGAATCTCCATGTGCCTTTTACAGGCAGCATCACCTGTCCACTGCCGGGTTTCTAATACCCTCCTGGCAGAATGGACATTGCATTAATTCTGGATGCCAGCCGGCAAATATCCCTCTGTGCATCCTTTATATATAAGACAACGTCTTAAATATGCTCAATGTTAGCAAAATATTATCCCTGTCTTAGCGTGTTAATATTATCTGACAGGGTATCAGACCACGCTGCAGCAGCCCTATTTATGCTGAGGCAATTGCAGGTCTCAGTATATGACCTGAGTGTGTAAATACAGACTTCAGGATCGCCTCCTGCTTTTTATCAGCAGGTTCCTTCAAGGTGGCCGTATCCTAAGACGGCAGTGCCACCTTTTGACAAACGTGTGAGCGCCTTATCCACCCTAAGGGATATCTCCCAACGTGACCTATCCTCTGGCGGGAAAGGGTACGCCATCAGTAACTTTTTAGAAATTACCAGTTTCTTATCGGGGGAACCCACGCTTCTTTACACACTTCATTCATTCATTCATCTGATGGGGGAACAAAACACTGGCTGCTTTTTCTCCCCAAAAATAAAACCCCTTTTATGTGGTACTTGGGTTCATGTCAGAAAATGCGTAACACATTTTTCATTGCCGAGATCATGTAACGGATGTTCCTAGTGGATTGTGTATATGTCTCAACCTCGTCGCCACTGGAGTCAGACTCCATGTCGACATCTGTGTCTGCCATCTGAGGTAACGGGCATTTTTTGAGCCCCTGATGGCCTTTGAGACGCCTGGGCAGGCGCGGGCTGAGAAGCCGGCTGTCCCACAGCTGTTACGTCATCCAGCCTTTTATGTAAGGAGTTGACACTGTCGGTTAATACCTTCCACCTATCCATCCACTCTGGTGTCGGCCCCACAGGGGGCGACATCCCATTTATCGGCCTCTGCTCCGCCTCCACGTAACCTTCATCATCCAACATGTCGACACAGCCGTACCGACACACCGCACACACACAGGGAATGCTCTGACTGAGGACAGGACCCCACAAAGTCCTTTGGGGAGACAGAGAGAGAGTATGCCAGCACACACCAGAGTGCTATATAATGCAGGGATTAACACTATAACAGTGATTTTTCCCCAAATAGCTGCTTGTATACATATATTGCGCCTAAATTTAGTGCCCCCCCTCTCTTTTTAACCCTTTGAGCCTGAAAACTACAGGGGAGAGCCTGGGGAGCTGTCTTCCAGCTGCACTGTGAAGAGAAAATGGCGCCAGTGTGCTGAGGGAGAAGCCCCGCCACTTTTTCAACTGACTTTCTCCCGCTTTTTCTGGAATACTGGCAGGGGTAATTTTACATCTATATAGCCTCTAGGACTATATATGATGTAGATTTGCCAGCCAAGGTGTCATATTGCCCTCAGGGCGCCCCCCCCCCAGCGCCCTGCACCCATCAGTGACCGGAGTGTGAGGTGTACATGAGGAGCAATGGCGCACAGCTGCAGTGCTGTGCGCTACCTTGGTGAAGACCGAAGTCTTCTGCCGCCGATTTTCCGGACCTTCTTCGTGCTTCTGGCTCTGTAAGGGGGACGGCGGCGCGGCTCCGGGAACGAACCCCAAGGTCGGGTCCTGCGGTCGATCCCTCTGGAGCTAATGGTGTCCAGTAGCCTAAGAAGCCCAAACTACCACCTGTTAGGTAGGTTCGCTTCTTCTCCCCTTAGTCCCTCGCTGCAGTGAGTCTGTTGCCAGCAGATCTCACTGTAAAATAAAAAACCTAAATATACTTTCTTTCTAGGAGCTCAGGAGAGCCCCTAGTGTGCATCCAGCTCAGCCGGGCACAAGAATCTAACTGAGGTCTGGAGGAGGGTCTTAGTGGGAGGAGCCAGTGCACACCAGGTAGTCCTAAAGCTTTCTTTAGTTGTGCCCAGTCTCCTGCGGAGCCGCTAATCCCCATGGTCCTTATGGAGTCCCAGCATCCACTTAGGACGTCAGAGAAATGGCGCTGAACGCTGCTGGGTCCGCTCTGAGAAGCTCCGCCCCCCCAATGACGCTGTCTTCCCGCTCTTTGAAAGATTATACTGGCCGGAGGATTTGTGCTGGCCTGGATCCGCAGACCCCGACAGGCTTGAAGTGGACAGTGTAGGGTCCGGAGCTGGCCCAGGGCGCCCCTTCCAGCGCCGCGCCGCAGTACCGCTGAGCCTTCCAGGAGCGCAGTTAAGACCGCGCTCCTACCCTCTAGCCGCCCTGTTCATGCTGTCCCCCCGCTTGCAAGGGGGGGGGACAGTGACTCACTCGCCACACTTCAGCTCCCTGAGGGGGTGGCGGCTGGCTGCTGGGGCGAGCGTTCCCCTGAGGCGGGGTGCGATCGGACCCCTCTGGAGCTCAATTTCCAGTCAGCGGGAGCAGTGGCTCAAGACCCCGCAGGGCGGACACTGCCCCCCCCCCCTCAGTCCCTCGCTGCAGGGAGGCTGTCGCCAGCAGCCTCCCTGTAAAATAAACTCTGAAAAGAAAGAAATAACTTTTCTAAGAGAACTCTGTAGAGCTCCCCTAGCTGTGACCGGCTCCTCCGGGCACATTTTCTAAACTGAGTCTGGTAGGAGGGGCATAGGGGGAGGAGCCAGCCCACACTATTAAACTGCCCATGGCTCCCAAGGGACCCATCTATACCCCCATGGTACTAATGTGGACCCCAGCATCCTCTAGGATGTAAGAGAAAGTTAATTTATCAGGCAGAGCTATTCAAATACACTAACTATGGATAGGGCAACAGATAAGCACGTATCCCTACACTGTAACCCATCATATCTACACCACATATTTGTTGTCAAAATCAGAGGGAACAGATATGTCTGGAAACTTTATTCTGATGGAGAAATTTAACACATCTAGTGATCACCCTCGTAATTTTCCAAACTGGACTAAGAAATTATCTGCCCTTGCATGGACAGCTTTAGGGCCAAATGTAAATAGCTTGTGATTTGCATAACTGCTAGCTTTAAAAGCAGAACCGTGCCTGGAAATCACTGGCTAATACATTTGTTCCTTAAATATGCAACAGACCTATGGAGATTGCACTGCACCATAGCATGATATTTATGAAAACTGAATGGAGTTTTTGTATTTCATTTTTTTAATGCAGTAAGCCCTGATAGATAACCTAAGACACTTTTTTCTTTAGACTCAGTAGCTGCAAGGACAATTCCACTTGAAGTGTATCCACTGGCGCATGCCTGGCCAACCTGTGGCTCTCCCCATACCAGGATGCCCGGCCACAGTTTTAGTATTCACTAATACAAAATCGTGACAAGGCATGCTGGGATTTGTCGTCTCCCAACAGCTGGGCCCCACAGGTACGCTAGGTCTGCTCTGGGGCTTACAACGCTGGGTAATTCCATAGCTCTGCACACTTAAAACATGTTAATCATGTGGTTACCAGCAAATAATTGAATATCTCCGCCCATTGAACCCAGGAGCTGCTGTTGCACAGCTAATTGAATCTATCCAATGACAATTTAGCAAGTTATGCAAAATGCCCAAAGAATATAATGGTGGCACACTACGTAGCATTGCTGTCTAACCACACTCGGCAGATGGGTAATTTCTAACCAGAGAAATGCCTGTATCTGGAGAGTATGCCCTGCGTTAATTGGGTTTCTTTTTACACTCCAAAATACATTGGTAGATCATTTTGCTAGTAATAAAACAAAACGTCTGTATGTATGTGGTTCATTAGGTTGACATGAGTTAGGGCGACCACATTTGGTCGACATGGTCACTTGGTCGACGTGGAAAAAGGTCAACATGGGGTTTTACTTCGTAAAGTGACCGGGAACCCAATTAGTGCACTTTGTCCCTATGCATGGCTCGCTGCGCTCGGCACAAGTTAGCATTCCCAACTGTAGTCCACGTGGATCATTAAGTATGAAAAAGGTCAGAGAAAAGAAAGAAAAAAAATTGTGAAAAACTCATGTCGACCCAACAACCGCCGTGTGTGTGTGTTAGGGAATTTAGACTGCAACACCAATGTACAGAGCTGCCTAATACAACAGGTAAACAATACGAGACATTTAAGATAATACAATGCAGCACCACATTTCTTGGACAACCCAGGACAAAATTAAAAATAAAAAAAATAAAAATTATCTATATATCTCAAAGTCAACTCTCAAATATATCCAGGGCCCTTGCCAGGGAAATGTCAGTACAGAAACAAATGCTGGCAACAGCGTTATAAAACATTAGCATATGTTAATGAGCAGTGTAATTGTTGGCATTACTGCCTCACAACACTGAGGTCATGGGTAGGGTGGCCAATCCCGGGATTTAGGCCAAAAATCGTTCAGTATTCAATCCCAGAGATTGAGGGATCGCGCAGCCCTTTTTTTTTTTTTTAGATGGGCAGCGTGCCCAGATGCTGCTTGGCTCCCTCCTCCCCCAGCACAGGCCATCCCCCACCACCAAGACAGAAGGATGTCTCCCACCCCCTGTTGTACGGTGTTATGTGGTAGGGGCGGGGCGAGAGAGCCAGACACATAGTGAAAAGCCAGTCCAAGGATTGACCATTATTCAATCTCGATACGCGGGATTGAAAAGCAATGGCCCGGGATTGGCCACCCTAGTTATGGGTTTTATTCCCATCATGGCCCTAACTGTGATGAGTATATATATATATTCTCCCCGAACTTGCATGGGTTTCCTCTAGGTACTCCAGTTTCCTCTCACAATCCAAAAATATACTGGTAGGTTTATTGGCTCCTAACAAAATAACCCTAGCGTGCGCGTGTGTTTAGGGCAGACTGGATTGGCCAAATGGTTCTTATCTGCTGCCAAATTCTACATTTCTATGTTACACGGTTTAATGTTCTGAACAAGTTTAAAATAAGATTTTACTTACCGATAAATCTATTTCTCATAGTCCGTAGTGGATGCTGGGGACTCCGTCAGGACCATGGGGATTAGCGGCTCCGCAGGAGACAGGGCACAAAAAGTAAGCTTTTAGGATCACATGGTGTGTACTGGCTCCTCCCCCTATGACCCTCCTCCAAGCCTCAGTTAGGTACTGTGCCCGGACGAGCGTACACAATAAGGAAGGATCTTGAATCCCGGGTAAGACTCATACCAGCCACACCAATCACACCGTACAACCTGTGATTTGAACCCAGTTAACAGTATGATAACGAAGGAGCCTCTGAAAAGATGGCCCACAACAATAATAACCCGATTTTTGTAACAATAATTATGTACAAGTAATGCAGACAATCCGCACTTGGGATGGGCGCCCAGCATCCACTACGGACTATGAGAAATAGATTTATCGGTAAGTAAAATCTTATTTTCTCTAACGTCCTAGTGGATGCTGGGGACTCCGTCAGGACCATGGGGATTATACCAAAGCTCCCAAACGGGCGGGAGTGCGGATGACTCTGCAGCACCGAATGAGAGAACTCCAGGTCCTCCTCAGCCAGGGTATCAAATTTGTAGAATTTTACAAACGTGTTCCCGCCTGACCACGTAGCTGCTCGGCAAAGTTGTAAAGCCAAGACCCCTCGGGCAGCCGCCCAAGATGAGCCCACCTTCCTTGTGGAATGGGCATTTACAGATTTTGGCTGTGGCAGGCCTGCCACAGAATGTGCAAGTTGAATTGTACTACAAATCCAACGAGCAATAGTCTGCTTAGAAGCAGGAGCACCCAGCTTTTTTTGGGTGCATACAATATAAACAGCAAGTCAGACTTTCTGACTCCAGCCGTCCTGGAAATATATATATATATATATTTTTAGGGCCCTGACAACGTCTAGCAACTTGGAGGCCTCCAAGTCCCTAGTAGCCGCAGGCACCACAATAGGTTGTTTCAGGTGAAACGCTGACACCACCTTAGGAAGAAAACTGGGGACGAGTCCCAGTTCTGCCCCGTCCGAATGGAAAATCAAATATGGGCTTTTGTAAGACAAAGCCGCCAATTCTGACAATCGCCTGGCCGAGGCCAGGGCCAACAGCATGGTCACTTTCCATGCGAGATATTTCAAATCCACAGATTTGAGCGGTTCAAACCAATATGATTTGAGGAATCCCAACACTACTTTGAGATCCCACGGTGCCACTGGAGGCACAAAAGGGGCTGTATATGCAATACTCCCTTGACAAATGTCTGGACTTCAGGAACTGAAGCCAATTCTTTCTGGAAGAAAATCTACAGGGCCGAAACTTGAACCTTAAATGGACCCCAATTTGAGGCTCATAGACACTCCTGTTTTCAGGAAGTGCAGAAATCGACCTAGTTGAAATTTCTTCGTGGGGCCTTCCTGGCCTCACCCACGCAACATATTTTCACCACATGTGGTGATAACGTTGTGCGGTCACCTCCTTCCTGGCTTTGACCAGGGTAGGTATGACCTCTTCCGGAATGCCTTTTCCCTTAGAATCCGGCGTTCAACCGCCATGCCGTCAAACGCAGCAGCGGTAAGTCTTGGAACAGACATGGTACTTGCTGAAGCAAGTCCCTTCTTAGCTCCTGAGGCCATTAGTCCTCTATGAGCATCTCTTGAAGTTCCGGGTACCAAGTCCCTCTTGGCCAATCCGGAGCCACGAGTATAGTTCTTACTCCTCTACGTCTTATAATTCTCAATACCTTGGTTATGAGAAGCAGAGGAGGGAACACATACACCGACTGTTACACCCACGGTGTTACCAGGACATCCACAGCTATCGCCTGAAGGTCTCGTGACCTGGCGCAATACCTGTCCCGTTTTTTGTTCGGGCGGGACGCCATCATGTCCACCTTTGGTCTTTCCCAACGGTTCACAATCATGCGGAAAACTTCCCTATGAAGTTCCCACTCTCCCGGGTGGAGGTCGTGCCTGCTGAGGAAGTCTGCTTCCCAGTCGTCCACTCCCGGAATGAACACTGCTGACAGTGCTATCACATGATTTTCCGCCTAGCGAAAAATCCTTGCAGTTTTGCCACTGCCCTCCTGCTTCTTGTGCCGCCCTTTCTGTTTACGTGGGCGACTGCCGTGATGTTATCCCACTGGATCAATACCGGCTGACCTTGAAGCAGAGGTCTTGCTAAGTTTAGAGCATTATAAATTTGCTCTTATCTCCAGTATATTTATGTGGAGAGAATTCTCCAGACTTGATCACACTCCCTGGAAATTTTTTCCCTGTGTGACTGCTCCCCAGCCTCTCAGGCTGGCCTCCGTGGTCACCAGCATCCAATCCTGAATGCCGAATCTACGGCCCTCTAGAAGATGAGCACTCTGTAATCACCACAGGAGAGACACCCTTGTCCTTGGATATAGGGTTATCCGCTGATGCATCTGAAGATGCGATCCGGACCATTTGTCCAGCAGATCCCACTGAAGAGTTCTTGCGTGAAATCTGCCGAATGGAATCGCTTCGTAATAAGCCACCATTTTTACCAGGACTCTTGTGCAATGATGCACTGACACTTTTCCTGGTTTTAGGAGGATCCCGATTAGCTCGGATAACTCCCTGGCTTTCTCCTCTGGGAGAAACACCTTTTTCTGGACTGTGTCCAGAATCATCCCTAGGACCAGCAGACGTGTCGTCGGAACAACTGCGGTTTTGGAATATTTAGAATCCACCCGTGTTGTCGTAGAACTACTTGAGATAGTGCTACTCCGACCTCCAACTGTTCTCTGGACCTTGTTCTTATCAGGAGGTCGTCCATTTTCTTTGAAGACGAATCCTCATTTCGGTCATTACCTTGGTAAGGACCCGGGGTGCCTTGGACAATCCAACGGCATCGTCTGAAACTGATAGTGACAGTTCTGTACCACGAACCTGAGATACCCTTGGTGAGAAAGGCAAATTTTGGGACATGGAGGTAAGCATCCCTGATGTCCCGGGACACCATATAGTCCCCTTCTTCCCGGTTCGCTATCACTGCTCTGAGTGACTCCATCTGGATTTGAACCTTTGTAAGTGTTCAAATATTTCAGATTTAGAATAGGTCTCACCTAGCCTTCTGGCTTCAGTACCACAATATAGTGTGGAATAATACCCCTTTCCCTGTTGTAGGAGGGGTAATTTTATCATCACCTGCTGGGAATACAGCTTGTGAATTGTTTTCAATACTGCCTCCCTGTCGGAGGGAGACATTGGTACAGCAGACTACAGGAACCTGCGAGGGGGAAACGTCTCGACATTCCAATCTGTACCCCTTGGATACTACCTGTAGGATCCAGGGGTCCTGTACGGTCCTAGCGTCATGCTGAGAACTTGGTAGAAGCGGTGGAGGGCTTCTGTTCCTGGGAATGGGCTGCCTGCTGCAGTCTTCTTCCCTTTCCTCTATCCCTGGGCAGATATGACTCTTATAGGGACGAAAGGACTGAGGCTGAAAAGACGGTGTCTTTTTCTGCAGAGATGTGACTTAGGGTAAAAACCGGTGGATTTTCCAGCAGTTGCCGTGGCCACCAGGTCCCATGGACCGACCCCAAATAACTCCTCCCCTTTATACGGCAATACATCTTTGTGCCGTTTGGAATCTGCATCACCTGACCACTGTCGTGTCCATAAACATCTTCTTGCAGATATGGACATCGCATTTACTCTTGATGCCAGAGTGCAAATATCCCTCTGCGCATCTCGCATATATAGAAATGCATCCTTTAAATGCTCTATAGTCAATAAAATACTGTCCGTCAAGGGTATCAATATTTTTAGTCAGGGAATCCGACCAAGCCACCTCAGCTCTGCACATCCAGGCTGAGGCGATCGCTGGTCGCAGTATAACACCAGCATGTGTGTGTATACTTTTTAGGATATTTTCCAGCCTCCTATCAGCTGGCTCCTTAAGTACGGCCCTATCTGTAGATGGTACCGCCACTTGTTCTGATAAGCATGTGAGCGCCTTATCCACCCTAAGGGGTGTTTCCCAACGCGCCCTAACTTCTGGCGGGAAAGGGTATACCGCCAATAATTTTCTATCGGGGGAAACCCACGCATCATCACACACTTCATTTAATTTATCCGATTCAGGAAAAACTACAGGTAGTTTTTTCACATCCCACATAATACCCTTTTTTGTGGTACTTGTAGTATCAGAAATATGTAACACCTCCTTCATTGCCCTTAACGTGTGGCCCTAAAGGAAAATACGTTTGTTTCTTCACCGTCGACACTGAAATCAGTGTCCGTGTCTGGGTCTGTGTCGACCGACTGAGGTAAATGGGCGTTTTACAGCCCCTGACGGTGTTTGAGACGCCTGGACAGGTACTAATTTGATCGCCGGCCGTCTCAGGTAGTCAACCGGCTTGCAGCGTGTTGACATTATCACGTAATTCCATAAATAAGCCATCCATTCCGGTGTCGACTCCCTAGAGAGTGACATCACCATTACAGGCAATTTGCTCCGCCTCCTCACCAACATTTTCCTCATACATGTCGACACACACGTACCGACATACAGCACACACATAGGGAATGCTCTGATAGAGGACAGGACCCACTAGCCCTTTGGGGAGACAGAGGGAGAGTTTGCCAGCACACACCAAAACGCTATAATTATACAGGGACAACCTTTATATAAGTGTTCCTCCCTTATAGCATTTAATATATATTCATATCGCCAAATCAGTGCCCCCCCTCTCTGTTTTAACCCTGTTTCTGTAGTGCAGTGCAGGGGAGAGCATGGGAGCCTTCCCACCAGCATTTCTGTGAGGGAAAATGGCGCTGTGTGCTGAGGAGAATAGGCCCCGCCCCCTTTTCGGCGGGCTTCTTCTCCGGAGTTTGTGATATCTGGCAGGGGTTAAATACATCCATATAGCCTCAAGGGCTATATGTGATGTATTTTTCGCCATACAGGTATTATACATTGCTGCCCAGGGCGCCCCCCCCCGCGCCCTGCACCCTCCGTGACCGCTGTGTGAAGTGTGCTGACAACAATGGCGCACAGCTGCAGTGCTGTGCGCTACCTGATGAAGACTGAAAGTCTTCTGCCGCCTGGTTCCGGACCTCTTCAATCTTCAGCATCTGCAAGGGGGGTCGGCGGCGCGGCTCCGGGACTCCCTCTGGAGCTAATGGTGTCCAGTAGCCTAAGAAGCCAATCCATCCTGCACGCAGGTGAGTTCACTTCTCTCCCCTAAGTCCCTCGTAGCAGTGAGCCTGTTGCCAGCAGGACTCACTGAAAATAAAGAACCTAAAAACTTTTTCTAAGCAACTCTTTAAGAGAGCCACCTAGATTGCACCCTGCTCGGACGGGCACAAAAACCTAACTGAGGCTTGGAGGAGGGTCATAGGGGGAGGAGCCAGTACACACCATGTGATCCTAAAAGCTTACTTTTTGTGCCCTGTCTCCTGCGGAGCCGCTAATCCCCATGGTCCTGACGGAGTCCCCAGCATCCACTAGGACGTTAGAGAAATAGGATTTTGGTACTTACCGATAAATCCTTTTCTCCGTAGAGGATGCTGGGTACTCCAAAAGGACCGTGGGGTATTGACGGGATCCGCAGGAGCTTGGGCACACCAAAAAGACTTAATCTGGGTGTGAACTGGCTCCTCCCTCTATGCCCCTCCTCCAGACCCCTGTTATGGGAACTGTGCCCGGGAGAGACGGACATTTCAAGGAAAGATTTTTGTTTAAACTAAGGGCTACAAAACAACCAGCCCACACCACAAACATACCGTACAACCGGAGTAACTTTAAACCAGATAACAGTATGCAGTAACACCAGCAACAAGCTGAAACAATACACAACCCATGTATAAACCAATTTAACAAGCAAGAAAACACTGCAAGTAATATTCCGCACCGGGACGGGCGCCCAGCATCCTCTACGGACTAGGAGAAAAGGATTTATCGGTAAGTACCAAAATCCTATTTTCTCTTACGTCCTAGAGGATGCTGGCAACTCCAAAAGGACCATGGGGATTATACCAAAGCTCCAGAACGGGTGGGAGAGTGCGGACGACTCTGCAGCACCGACTGAGCAAACGCCAGGTCCTCATCGGCCAGGGTATCAAACTTATAGAACTTAGCAAATGTGTTAGACCCCGACCAAGTAGCCGCTCGGCAAAGTTGCAACGCCGAAACGCCTCGGGCAGCCGCCCAAGATGAGCCCACCTTCCTGGTAGAATGGGCTTTTACTGACTTCGGCACCGGTAGTCCGACCGAAGAGTGAGCCTGCTGGATCGTACTACAAATCCAGCGCGCAAGTCTGTTTTGAAGCGGGATGACCAATCTTGTTGGCAGCATACAAGACAAACAACGCCTCAGTCTTCCTAGCAACAGCTGTCCTAGAAACGTAGATCTTCAATGCTCTTACAATATCCAGAGATTTTGGAATCGCCACCGCTTCCGTAGCCACAATAGGTTGGTTAATGTGAAAATGAAGAAACCACCTTCTGTAGAAATTGTTGACGAGTCCTCAATTCCCCCCTATACGAATGAAAAATTAAGTACAGGCTCTTATGAGAAAACCGCCAACTCTGACACCCGCCAGTGCCAAAAGCATAACCACCTTCCAAGTGAGAAACTTCAACTCAAGCTTACGCAAAGGTTCAAACCAGGAAGACATGAGAAACCGCAAGACCACATCAAGGTCCCATGGAGCTACAGGAGGTACAAACGGAGGATTGATATGCATTACTCCTTTCACAAAGGTCTGAACTTCTGGGAGGGCAGCTAATTCTTTTTGAAAGAAAATAGACAAAGCTGAAATCTGCACTTTGATGGAACCCAATTTCAGGCCTGCATCTACGCCCGACTGTAAAAAGTGGAGAAAGCGACCCAAATGAAAATCTTCCGCAGGAGCCATTTTAGACTCTCACCAGGAAACATACCTCCTCCAAATACGGTGATAATGTTGCGCCGTAACCTCCTTCCTAGCCTTAATGAGAGTTGGCATGACCTCCCTGGGAATACCCTTACGAGCTAAGATCTGGCGCTCAACCTCCATGCCGTCAAACGCAGCCGCGGTAAGTCTGGAAACACGCATGGATCCTGCAACAACAGATCCTCTTCGAGGAAGCGGCCAAGGATCTTCCACCAGTAAGTCCTGAAGATCCGGGTACCAGGCCCTTCTTGGCCAGACTGGGACGACGAGAATCGCCTGAACCCTTGCACGGCGAATGATCCCCAGTACCTTTGGAATGAGAGGAAGTGGAGGGAACACATACACCGATTGGAACACCCACTGCACTGGCTTGGGGGTCCCTTGACCTGGAACAATACCTCGGGAGCTTCTTGTTGAGACGAGACGCCATCATATCGATCAACGGAATTCCCCAGTGTTCTGTCACCTCTGCAAATACCTCTTGGTGAAGAGCCCACTCTCCCGGATGGAGATCGTGTCTACTGAGAAAATCTGCTTCCCAGTTGTCCACCCCCGGTAGGAAAACCGCTGACAGTGCGCTCACGTGTTGTTCCGCCCAGCGAAGGATTTTTGTGGCCTCCGCCATTGCCGCTCTGCTCCTTGTTCCGCCTTGACGGTTTACATGTGCCACCGCTGTGATGTTGTCTGACTGTACCAGGACAGGACGACCCTAAAGAAGGCTTCTTGCTTGTAGCAGGCCGTTGTAAATGGCTCTTAACTCGAGAATATTTATGTGGAGACAGGCTTCATGGAGCAACCTTTTTCCCTGGAAGTTTCTTCCTTGGGTGACTGCGCCCCAGTCTCGAAGACTTGCATCTGTTGTCAGAAGTACCCAATCCTGGATACCAAATCGGCGTCCCCCTAGGAGGTGATGACCTTGTAGCCACCACAGGAGAGAAATTCTGGCTCTGGGAGATAAACTTATCTTCCGGTGAATGTGCAGGTGAGACCCGGACCATTTGCTCAGCAAGTCCCACTGAAACACCCGCGCGTGAAACCTGCCAAATGGTATGGCTTTGTACGCCGCAACCATCTTCCCCAGAACCCAAGTACAATGATGGATCGACACACTCGTCAGCCTCAGAAGTTCCCTGACCATCGTCTGCAGTTCCAGAGCCTTTTCTTCTGGAAGAAATACCTTCTGAAAATCTGTGTCCAAAATCATGCCCAGAAAAGGAAGCAGAGTTGTCGGAATCAACTGGGATTTTGGCAAATTGAGCACCCAACCGTGCTGTCGCAGAACCGACAGTGACAACTCTATACTTCTCAGCAACCGTTCCTTGGACCTCGCCTTTATCAGGAGATCGTCCAAGTACGGGATAATTGAAACCCCTTGTTTGCGAAGAACCATAATTTCCGCCATGACTTTGGTGAAAATCCTCGAAGCCGTGGAAAGCCCAAACGGCAACGTCTGAAATTGGTAATGAGAATCCTGTATCGCAAACCTGAGAAAAGCCTGATGAGGAGGATATATCGGCACATGTAAGTAGGCATCCTTTACGTCGACTGACGCCATAAAATCCCCCCCCCTCCAGGCTGACCATCACCGCTCGAAGGGATTCCATCTTGAACACTTTCAAGTATGGATTGAGGGATTTTAGATTTAGAATTGGTCTGACCGAACCGTCCGGTTTCGGCACCACAAAGAGACTCGAGTAGAGCCCCTCACCCCGCTGGGACGAGAGAACGGGAATAATGACCCTCTGTAGACACAATTTTTGAATCACTGCTAGCACCACCTCCCTGTCCAGAAGAACTACTGGTAATGCCGAAATGAAGAACCGGTGAGGGGGCATCTCCTGAAACTCCAGTTTGTATCCTTGAGACACGATCTCTAACACCCAAGGATCCAGGTCTGATTGAATCCAGACCCGACTGAATATCCGAAGACGGCCCCCCACCGGTCCAGACTCCCCCAGGGAAGCCCCAGCGTCATGCGGTGGACTTGGTAGCAGCAGGGGAGGACTTTTGGTCCTGTGCGCCTGAGCCTGCAGGAGGTTTCCTTCCCCTTCCTCTACCCTTTGAAGCAAGGAATGACTAACCTTTTCCACGCCTGTATTGATTGTGACGAAAGGACTGCATTTGCTGTTGTGGTGCCTTTTTCTGTTGTGTGGGCACATAAGGAAGAAAAATAAGAATTTACTTACCGATAATTCTATTTCTCGTAGTCCGTAGTGGATGCTGGGGACTCCGTAAGGACCATGGGGAATAGCGGCTCCGCAGGAGACTGGGCACATCTAAAGAAAGCTTTAGGACTATCTGGTGTGCACTGGCTCCTCCCCCTATGACCCTCCTCCAAGCCTCAGTTAGGATACTGTGCCCGGACGAGCGTACACAATTAGGAAGGATTTTGAATCCCGGGTAAGACTCATACCAGCCACACCAATCACACTGTACAACTTGTGATCTGAACCCAGTTAACAGCATGATAACAGAGGAGCCTCTAGAAAAGATGGCTCACTACAGCAATAACCCGATTTTTTGGTAACAATAACTATGTACCAGTATTGCAGACAATCCGCACTTGGGATGGGCGCCCAGCATCCACTACGGACTACGAGAAATAGAATTATCGGTAAGTAAATTCTTATTTTCTCTAACGTCCTAAGTGGATGCTGGGGACTCCGTAAGGACCATGGGGATTATACCAAAGCTCCCAAACGGGCGGGAGAGTGCGGATGACTCTGCAGCACCAATTGAGAGAACTCCAGGTCCTCCTCAGCCAGGGTATCAATTTTGTAGAATTTTACAAACGTATTTGCTCCTGACCAAGTAGCTGCTCGGCAAAGTTGTAAAGCCGAGACCCCTCGGGCAGCCGCCCAAGATGAGCCCACCTTCCTTGTGGAATGGGCTTTTACAGATTTTGGCTGTGGCAGGCCTGCCACAGAATGTGCAAGCTGAATTGTACTACAAATCCAACGAGCAATAGTCTGCTTAGAAGCAGGAGCACCCAGCTTGTTGGGTGCATACAGGATAAACAGCGAGTCAGATTTTCTGACTCCAGCCGTCCTGGAAACATATTTTCAGGGCCCTGACAACGTCTAGCAACTTGGAGTCCTCCAAGTCCCTAGTAGCCGCAGGCACCACAATAGGTTGGTTCAGGTGAAACGCTGAAACCACCTTAGGGAGAAACTGAGGACGAGTCCTCAATTCCGCCCTGTCCGAATGGAAAATCAGATAAGGGCTTTTACAGGATAAAGCCGCCAATTCTGACACGCGCCTGGCCCAGGCCAGGGCCAACAGCATGACCACTTTCCATGTGAGATATTTTAACTCCACAGATTTAAGTGGTTCAAACCAATGTGACTTTTGGAACCCAAAAAACTACATTGAGATCCCAAAGTGCCACTGGAGGCACAAAAGGAGGCTGTATATGCAGTACCCCTTTTACAAACGTCTGAACTTCAGGGACTGAAGCTAGTTCTTTTTGGAAGAAAATTGACAGGGCCGAAATTTGAACCTTAATGGACCCCAATTTCAGGCCCATAGACACTCCTGTTTGCAGGAAATGTAGGAATCGACCCAGTTGAATTTCCTCCGTCGGGCCTTACTGGCCTCGCACCACGCAACATATTTTCGCCAAATGCGGTGATAATGTTTTGCGGTTACATCCTTCCTGGCTTTGATCAGGATAGGGATGACTTCATCCGGAATGCCTTTTTTCCTTCAGGATCCGGCGTTCAACCGCCATGCCGTCAAACGCAGCCGCGGTAAGTCTTGGAACAGACAGGGTCCTTGTTGGAGCAGGTCCCTTCTTAGAGGTAGAGGCCACGGATCCTCCGTGAGCATCTCTTGAAGTTCCGGTTACCAAGTCCTTCTTGGCCAATCCGGAGCCACGAATATAGTGCTTACTCCTCTCCATCTTATCAATCTCAGTACCTTGGGTATGAGAGGCAGAGGAGGGAACACATACACTGACTGGTACACCCACGGTGTTACCAGAGCGTCTACAGCTATTGCCTGAGGGTCCCTTGACCTGGCGCAATACCTGTCGAGTTTTTCCCAACGGTTTATAATCATGTGGAAGACTTCTGGGTGAAGTCCCCACTCTCCCGGGTGGAGGTCGTGCTGAGGAAGTCTGCTTCCCAGTTGTCCACTCCCGGAATGAATACTGCTGACAGTGCTATCACATGATTTTCCGCCCAGCGAAGAATCCTTGCAGCTTCTGCCATTGCCCTCCTGCTTCTTGTGCCACCCTGTCTGTTTACGTGGGTGACTGCCGTGATGTTGTCCGACTGGATCAACACCGGCTGACCTTGAAGCAGAGGTCTTGCTAAGCTTAGAGCATTGTAAATGGCCCTTAGCTTCAGGATATTTATGTGAAGTGATGTCTCCAGGCTTGACCATAAGCCCTGGATATTCCTTCCCTGTGTGACTGCTCCCCAGCCTCGCAGGCTGGCATCCGTGGTCACCAGGACCCAGTCCTGAATGCCGAATCTGCGGCCCTCTAGAAGATGAGCACTCTGCAACCACCACAGGAGGGACACCCTTGTCCTTGGTGACAGGGTTATCCGCTGATGCATCTGAAGATGCGACCCGGACCATTTGTCCAGCAGGTCCCACTGGAAAGTTCTTGCGTGGAATCTGCCGAATGGGATTGCTTCGTAGGAAGCCACCATTTTACCCAGAACCCTTGTGCATTGATGCACTGAGACTTGGCTCGGTTTTAGGAGGTTCCTGACTAGCTCGGATAACTCCCTGTCTTTCCCCTCCGGGAGAAACACCTTTTTCTGGACTGTGTCCAGGATCATCCCTAGGAACCGAAGACAAGTCGTCGGAACCAGCTGCGATTTTGGAATATTGAGAATCCAATCGTGCTGCCGCAACACTACCTGAGATAGTGCTACACCGACCTCCAACTGTTCCCTGGATCTTACCCTTATCAGGGAATCGTCCAAGTAGGGGATAACTAAAATTCCCATCCTTCGAAGGAATATCATCATTTCGGCCATTACCTTGGTAAAGACCCGGGGTGCCGTGGACCATCCATACGGCAGCGTCTGAACTGATAGTGACAGTTCTGTACCATAAACCTGAGGTACCCTTGGTGAGAAGGGTAAATTTTGACATGAAGGTAAGCATCCTTGATGTCCCGAGACATCATGTAGTCCCCTTCTTCCAGGTTCGCAATCACTGCTCTGAGTGACTCAATCTTGAATTTGAACCTCTGTATGTAAGTGTTCAAAGATTTTAGATTTAGAATCGGTCTCAACGAGCCGTCCGGCTTCGGTACCACAAATAGTGTGGAATAATACCCCGTTCCCTGTTGCAGGAGGGGTACCTTGATTATCACCTGCTGGGAATACAGCTTGTGAATGGCTTCCAAAACTGTCTCCCTGTCAGAAGGAGACATCGGTAAAGCCGACTTTAGGAAAACGGCGAGGGGGAGACGTCTCGAATTCTAATTTGTACCCCTGAGATATCACCTGAAGGATCCAGGGGTCTACTTGCGAGTGAGCCCACTGCGCGCTGAAATTCATTGAGACGGGCCCCCCACCGTGCCTGATTCTGCTTGTAAAGCCCCAGCGTCATACTGAGGGCTTGGCAGAGGCGGGAGAGGGTTTCTGTTCCTGGGAACTGGCTGATTTCTGCAGCCTTTTTCCTCTCCCTCTGTCACGGGGCAGAAATGAGGAACATTTTGCCCGCTTGTCCACGAAAAGACTGCGCCTGATAATACGGCGTCTTCTCATGTTGAGAGGCGACCTGGGGTACAAACGTGGATTTCCCAGCTGTTGCCGTGGCCACCAGGTCTGAAAGACCGACCCCAAATAACTCCTCCCCTTATTAAGGCAATACTTCCAAATGCCGTTTGGAATACGCATCACCTGACCACTGGCGTGTCCATAACCCTCTACTGGTAGAAATGGACAACGCACTTAGACTTGATGCCAGTCGGCAAATATTCCGCTGTGCATCACGCATATATAGAAATGCATCTTTTAAATGCTCTATAGGCAAAAATATACTGTCCCTATCTAGGGTATCAATATTTTCAGTCAGGGAATCCGACCACGCCAACCCAGCACTGCACATCCAGGCGGAGGCGATTGCTGGTCGCAGTATAACACCAGTATGTGTGTAAATACATTTTAGGATACCCTCCTGCTTTCTATCAGCAGGATCCTTAAGGGCGGCCATCTCAGGAGAGGGTAGAGCCCTTACAAGCGTGTGAGCGCTTTATCCACCCTAGGGGGTGTTTCCCAATGCACCCTAACCTCTGGCGGGAAAGGATATAATGCCAATAACATTTTAGAAATTATCAGTTGTTATCGGGGGAAAACCACGCATCATCACACACCTCATTTAATTTCTCAGATTCAGGAAAACTACAGGTAGTTTTTCCTCACCGAACATAATACCCCTTTTTGGTGGTACTCGTATTATCAGAAATGTGTAAAACATTTTTCATTGCCTCAATCATGTAACATGTGGCCCTACTGGAAGTCACATTTGTCTCTTCACCGTCGACACTGGAGTCAGTATCCGTGTCGGCGTCTATATCTGCCATCTGAGGTAACGGGGGCTTTAGAGCCCCTGACGGCCTATGAGACGTCTGGACAGGCACAAGCTGAGTAGCCGGCTGTCTCATGTCAACCACTGTCTTTTATACAGAGCTGACACGGTCACGTAATTCCTTCCAACAGTTCATCCACTCAGGTGTCGACCCTCTAGGGGGTGACATCACTATTACAGGCAATCTGCTCCGTCTCCACATCATTTTTCTCCTCATACATGTCGACACAAACGTACCGACATACAGCACACACACAGGGAATGCTCTGATAGAGGACAGGACTCCACTAGCCCTTTGGGGAGACAGAGGGAGAGTTTGCCAGCACACACCAAAGCGCTATATATTGTGACAAGAACACTGGGATAGTGTTTGAGGGCAGGTATATTTGTCCCAGGTTCTTGTCTTACATGTTTTAGAAAATGTTAACTTCTAGGAAAAATGCTTTTTGTTTTGTCTGAACCTTTTCAGTTTGCTGTAAAAGCTGGGTAAAGGCTCTGAGAGAGAGATAAGGCGAGTTCTAGACATTGGGCCCAGTTCGGGTCTTTGGCCTCACAGAGGGCTAATCAGGGTTTCAGCTGTGTAAGAGTGATATAGTGCTTCTAACCTGATTAGTATGGGCAGACTGCCTGGGAAGGCTGCAGGATCTGTGTGTGAGAGACACGCTTTCTGATGCAAGTAAGCTATACAGTATGTACTGAAGAACTCTGTGTTTTGTTTAGTGACAGTTAGGAACATATTATGTTTAGTTAGTGCCGGACAGGCAAGGTATTTTTATTTTGGGGTTTGTTTTATTTTCTGTTTCAATAAAACTGGCCGGGGTCAGTTGTACCAGAAACTGGACTTGTGTTGTCCCTCAGCTGCTGCGTGCTGCCATATTCCCCAGGAAAAGGCACCTTGCACCCCTACAGTGTTACAATATATATATATATATATATATATATATATATATATATATATATATATATACATACATACACACACACAGGGATAACCTTATATAAGTGTTTTTCCCCTTATAGCTGCTGTATTGTTAATACTGCGCCTAATTAGTGCCCCCCTCTCTTTTTTAACCCTTTCTGTAGTGTAGTGACTGCAGGGGAGCTTCCCTCCAACTGAGCTGTGAGGGAAAATGGCGCCAGTGTGCTGAGGAGATAGGCTCCGCCCCTTTTTCGCGGACTTCTCCTGCTTTTTTATGGATTCTGGCAGGGGTTAAAATTCATCCATATAGCCCTGGGGGCTATATGTGATGTATTTTCGCCAGCCAAGGTGTTTTTATTGCTGCTCAGGGCGCCCCCCCCTAGCGCCCTGCACCCTCAGTGACCGAAGTGTGAAGTGTGCTGAGGAGCAATGGCGCACAGCTGCAGTGCTGTGCGCTACCTTGGTGAAGACAGGATGTCTTCTGCCGCCGATTTTCCGGACCTCTTCTGTCTTCTGGCTCTGTAAGGGGGCCGGCGGCGCGGCTCTGGGACCCATCCATGGCTGGGCCTGTGATCGTCCCTCTGGAGCTAATGTCCAGTAGCCTAAGAAGCCCAATCCACTCTGCACGCAGGTGAGTTCGCTTCTTCTCCCCTTAGTCCCTCGATGCAGTGAGCCTGTTGCCAGCAGGTCTCACTGAAAATAAAAAACCTAAACTAAAACTTTCACTAAGAAGCTCAGGAGAGCCCCTAGTGTGCACCCTTCTCGTTCGGGCACAGAGATCTAACTGAGGCTTGGAGGAGGGTCATAGGGGGAGGAGCCAGTGCACACCAGATAGTCCTAAAGCTTTCTTTAGATGTGCCCAGTCTCCTGCGGAGCCGCTATTCCCCATGGTCCTTACGGAGTCCCCAGCATCCACTTAGGACGTTAGAGAAAGAGGACTTACCCGCAATCGCGGTCGAGACCAGGTCTGCCAAGCCGTCCCCAAACAAGACAGTACCTTTGAAGGGTAGTGCTTCCATAGACCTCTTGGAGTGGGCATCAGCATTCCATTGATGGATCCACAGGGCCCTCCTGGCAGATATCGACATGGCATTGGTTCTTGAACCCAAGAGACAGACATCCCTCGCCGCGTCCTTTAGGTAGTCTGCAGCGTACTTAATATAACCAAGAGTTAAAAGGACATTATCTTTGTCAAGGGTATCCATATCACTAGTTAAATTCTCAGCCCATTTAGCAATAGCACTACTCACCCATACCGACGCCACAGCGGGTCTGAGCAAAGCCCCCGAATTAGCGAAAATGGACTTCAGACACTTCTCCAACTTGCGATCCGCCGGATCTTTGAGAGCTGCTGTGTCAGGAGACGGAAGTGCCACCTTCTTAGACAAACGGGACAGAGCTTTATCAACATTTGGAGATGTCTCCCATTTTTCCCTGTCATCAGAGGGGAAAGGATACGCCATGTAAATCCCCTGGGGAATCTGCCATTTCTTATCCGGCGACTCCCAAGCCTTTTCACAAAAAGAGTATTCATTTCATGAGAGGGGGGAAACTTCACCTCAGGTTTTTTTTCCCTTGAACAAGCAAATCCTTGTTTCTTGTACCGCAGGTTCATCAGAAATGTGTAAAACATCTTTTATAGCCACAATCATGTACTGAATACTCTTAACTAACCGTGGATGTAAAACTGCCTCAGTGAAATCGACCTCAGAATCAGAGTCTGTGTCGGTATCAGTTTCTACCACTTGAGTAAATGGCCACTTATGGGACCCGGATAGGGTCTGTACCTGAGACAAAGCCTCTTCCATGGACTTTTTCCACACCTGGGTCTGTGACTCAGACTTATCTAACCTATTTGATAAGGAAGCTACATTGGAATTTATCGTATTGAGCAGTGCTAGCAAATCGGGTGTTGGCTGCGTCGACAGTTCCAATTCTAGCCCCGCATCCACACCCCCAATAACCTCTGGTGAATAACATTCAGCCTCAGACATGCCGACACGTAGTACCGACACACCCCAACACACAGAACGTCCCAGCTAGGTGACAGGCCCACAATGAAGCCCAGAGAGAGCACACAGAGGGCGTATGCCAGCTCACACCCCAGCGCCCATATATCGACACAAACGATATATGTACCCAGCGCTGCCTTTGTTAAATTCAAGCACCACACTGCTGCCCCCCTTTGGAAATGCCCCCCCGTTACTTTGTAGAGAAGCGTGGAGGTCCCGCCAGCGTCTATCCCTCAGTCGCGTGTAGGGAGAAAATGGCGCCCATGAGCTGCGGGACGAAGCTCCGCCCCCTTCCCGGCGGGCTACGGCCTGCCAATTTCAAAATTGAAAGAAAATGCCGGCGGGGGTCTGTAAAGGGTGGCGAGGCACCTACAATCTCTTTATGCCGCCCTCAACTCCAGTAACATGCGCCCCCCCCCCCCAGCGAAATACCGTTGGTGATGTGTGTGGGAGCATGGAGCACAGCGTTGCAGCTGTGCTGTACCTTTATTGAAGTCTTCTGTTCTTCTCATACTCACTCGACTTCTGGCTTCTGTGAGGGGGTGACGGCGTGGCTCCGGGAACAAGCAGCTAGGCGCACCAAGTGATCGAACCCTCTGGAGCTAATGGTGTCCAGTAGCCGAGAAGCAGAGCCCTTAAACTAAGAAGAAGTAGGTCTGCTTCTCTCCCCTCACTCCCACGCTGCAGGGAGCCTGTAGCCAGCAGGTCTCCCTGAAAATAAAAAACCTAACAAAAGTATTTTTCTAGAGAAACTCAGTAGAGCTCCCCTAGTGTGTGTCCAGTCACTCCTGGGCACAAAGTCTAACTGGGGTCTGGAGGAGGGGCATAGAGGGAGGAGCCAGTTCACACCCAGATTAAGTCTTTTTAGTGTGCCCAAGCTCCTGCGGATCCAGTCTATACCCTATGGTCCTTTTGGAGTCCCCAGCATCCTCTAGGACGTAAGAGAAATGATATTATACCCTATGGTCCTTTTGGAGTCCCCAGCATCCTCTAGGACGTAAGAGAAATGATATTCTGAAGCAGTTTCGTTACCGTATGCCATCCCATGGGGTCCATGTTCTGAGCTTGACACCACAGAACATCTCATGTTCATTGTACACTAGGAAGGACTGAAGAACTTGCACTCCAAAAGCCAACAACGACAAAACTCCAACATTAATCTGTATGTGCCGCTGCCCATCTGTGCTGCAACTTCTACTCAGTGGAGACTGGAAGGTACATTCAGTGCACCCACGCAATCATTACACCGGGGACGGCTATTGCTACTACCCAGGGCTATGTGTCCCCTCCCCAGGGCTATAAAGCAGAGCCCCTACACTACAGTATATAGAGCGCTACAGTAATCACACCGGCGGGTCTCGACCGGGGCACCAGTAGCGCTCATCCGTACCCCATACCCCTCTGTAACGCTAAAGGCTCAGGGGATCGGTCGTCACAGCCCAACCAGCCGTCCCCGGGTAGCCGAGGCCCTGGCTGACGTGGCATCTCAGACAGCAGCCTCCGGACCACAGGGCGGACCACCACAATCTCACCGCCCCGTCTACAGCGTACACTGAGGCTATGCCGGCTGAGTGGCGCTCCGCCGCCCCCGGTATACTTACGGGTCATCGCTCCGGTTTCCCGTCACTCGTTCCCCTGTGCGGCACCAACTTCCTTCTCAGTTTGCTGCGGTTCACCGTTTGCCAAACGCGGATTGGCTGCCAACCATCACATGACCTAAGGCGACTTAAAAAAAAAAAAATCCCACAGAACTATTTCTAGTGTATTCCACACACGGCCCGCCCAGTTTATCCCGCGGGCGGGGCCTCTTCGCCGAACCAGCCAATGGAAGGAGCTAGAGCGTGCTCCCTGCACACGTTCGCGCGCACACGCGGCCGTCCCAGGGCTCGCGAAATCTGTGGAAAATAATGGAACATCTGGGCAGCAAGAGCGCGGAGGATGCTGGGAAGCAGCCAGCATATAGGACTTGCTGTATACTCTCTGCATATCGGGTCGCTCGCTGTTATTACAGGCTGGGAAACGTGTTAGTACAAGGCAGGCTTAGGCAGTCTGCATACCTCCCAACATGACCCTCTCCAGGAGGGACAGAATGCTCTGCTCCTGGACTTCCCTCTTAATGTATGATTGCCATCACCTGTGTGGAAACACCATTCTTATCCAGTTACCTGCTCAAAACAGGTGCCTGCAATCATAAATTAAGAGAAAAGTCCAGAAGCAGAGCGTTGTGTCTGTCCTGGAGAGGGTTGTGTCTATTTCCTAGTGGGCTAAGGGACTGTTGACCCACGTGACATGCAAGAGAAGGGGAGGAGCAAGTTCGCGGGCTTGCTTCGCTCGCCATGCTTCGGGCACGGTGACTCGCTCTGCTTCGCTCGCCACCTGATTACTAAAGGTAATAGTTGGTGGCATGGATCCTTGCTCCGCCCCCTGATGTCACAGGTCCCTTAGCCCACTAGGCTTTAGCATCTACTCACAGGAGAGGGTCATGTTGGGAGGTATAAGTCTACTCTGTACCTCTCCAATGGTGTTGTAATTGTGTCATTCAGTTGCTTTTTATCCATTGTGAAAGGTGTGTGAAATGCAAACTACACGACTGGCCAACATTAATGGGCAAATGCTTCTAGGCCACTGGTTCCCAAATACTGGGGGTAATTCCAAGTTGACTGCAGCAGGAATTTTTTTAGCAGTTGGGCAAAACCATGTGCACTGCAGGGGGTGGCAGGTATAACATGTGCAGAGAGAGTTAGATTTGGGTGGGTTATTTTGTTTCTGTGCAGGGTAAATACTGGCTGCTTTATTTTTACGCTGCAATTTAGATTGCAGATTGAACTCACCACACCCAAATCTAACTCTCTCTGCACATGTTATATCTGCCCCCCCTGCAGTGCACATGGTTTTGCCCAACTGCTAAAAAATTTCCTGCTGCGATCAACTTGGAATTACCCCCACTGTCCTCAAGGCTCCCCAGCAGTCCAAGTTTTAGGGATATCCCTGCTTCTGCACAGATGCTATAATCAAACTCAGGTACTAATTGTCACCTTTGCGAAAGCATGGATAGCCTTAAAACCTGGTCTGCTGGGGTGCCTCTAGGACTGTGTTTGGGATCTACTGATCTAAGCAAAGAAATAAATGGTATATTAAACAAAAGAGGCTTACAATAAGGATACCAACCAGAATGCATGGCATTGGCCAAAGTTGTCAGGGTGGTAGCATAGTAGCCAAGCATCAATAGGAAATTAGTGATGAGCACCGGAAATTTTTCGGGTTTTGTGTTTTGGTTTTGGGTTCGGTTCCGCGGCTGTGTTTTGGGTTCGAACGCGTTTTGGCAAAACCTCACCGAATTTTTTTTGTCGGATTCGGGTGTGTTTTGGATTCGGGTGTTTTTTTCAAAAAACCCTAAAAAACAGCTTAAATCATAGAATTTGGGGGTCATTTTGATCCCAAAGTATTATTAACCTCAATAACCATAATTTCCACTCATTTTCAGTCTATTCTGAACACCTCACACCTCACACAATATTATTTTTAGTCCTAAAATTTGCACCGAGGTCGCTGGATGACTAAGCTCAGCGACCCAAGTGGCCGACACAAACACCTGGCCCATCTAGGAGTGGCACTGCAGTGTCACGCAGGATGGCCCTTCAAAAAACTACTCCCCAAACAGCACATGACGCAAAGAAGAAAAAAAAGAGGCGCAATGAGGTAGCTGTGTGACTAAGATAAGCGACCCTAGTGGCCGACACAAACACCTGGCCCATCTAGGAGTGGCACTGCAGTGTCACGCAGGATGGCCCTTCCAAAAAACACCCCCCAAACAGCACATGACGCAAAGAAAAAAAGAGGCGCAATGAGGTAGCTGTGTGACTAAGATAAGCGACCCAAGTGGCCAACACAAACACCTGGCCCATCTAGGAGTGGCACTGCAGTGTCACGCAGGATGGCCCTTCCAAAAAACACCCCCCAAACAGCACATGACGCAAAGAAAAAAAGAGGCGCAATGAGGTAGCTGTGTGACTAAGATAAGCGACCCAAGTGGCCGACACAAACACCTGGCCCATCTAGGAGTGGCACTGCAGTGTCACGCAGGATGGCCCTTCCAAAAAACACCCCCCAAACAGCACATGACGCAAAGAAAAAAAGAGGCGCAATGAGGTAGCTGTGTGACTAAGATAAGCGACCCAAGTGGCCGACACAAACACCTGGCCCATCTAGGAGTGGCACTGCAGTGTCACGCAGGATGGCCCTTCCAAAAACTACTCCCCAAACAGCACATGACGCAAAGAAAAATGAAAGAAAAAAGAGGTGCAAGATGGAATTGTCCTTGGGCACTCCCACCCACCCTTATGTTGTATAAACAGGACATGCACACTTTAACCAACCCATCATTTCAGTGACAGGGTCTGCCACACGACTGTGACTGAAATGACGGGTTGGTTTGGACCCCCACCAAAAAAGAAGCAATTAATCTCTCCTTGCACAAACTGGCTCTACAGAGGCAAGATGTCCACCTCATCATCATCCTCCGATATATCACCGTGTACATCCCCCTCCTCACAGATTATCAATTCGTCCCCACTGGAATCCACCATCTCAGCTCCCTGTGTACTTTGTGGAGGCAATTGCTGCTGGTCAATGTCTCCACGGAGGAATTGATTATAATTCATTTTAATGAACATCATCTTCTCCACATTTTCTGGATGTAACCTCGTACGCCGATTGCTGACAAGGTGAGCGGCGGCACTAAACACTCTTTCGGAGTACATACTTGTGGGAGGGCAACTTAGGTAGAATAAAGCCAGTTTGTGCAAGGGCCTCCAAATTGCCTCTTTCTCTATCGTCCTAGTGGATGCTGGGGTTCCTGAAAGGACCATGGGGAATAGCGGCTCCGCAGGAGACAGGGCACAAAAAGTAAAGCTTTAGGATCAGGTGGTGTGCACTGGCTCCTCCCCCTATGACCCTCCTCCAAGCCTCAGTTAGATTTTTGTGCCCGGCCGAGAAGGGTGCAATCTAGGTGGCTCTCCTAAAGAGCTGCTTAGAAAAGTTTAGCTTTGGTTTTTTATTTTACAGTGAGTCCTGCTGGCAACAGGATCACTGCAACGAGGGACTTAGGGGAGAAGAAGTGAACTCACCTGCGTGCAGGATGGATTGGCTTCTTTGGCTACTGGACATTAGCTCCAGAGGGACGATCACAGGTACAGCCTGGATGGTCACCGGAGCCTCGCCGCCGGCCCCCTTGCAGATGCTGAAACAAGAAGAAGGTCCAGAATCGGCGGCATGAAGACTCCTCAGTCTTCTTAAGGTAGCGCACAGCACTGCAGCTGTGCGCCATTTCCTCTCAGCACACTTCACACGGCAGTCACTGAGGGTGCAGGGCGCTGGGAGGGGGGCGCCCTGGGAGGCAATGAAACCCTATTTTTGGCTAAAAATACCTCACATATAGCCTCCGGGGGCTATATGGAGATATTTAACCCCTGCCAGAATCCGTTAAGAGCGGGAGACGAGGCCGCCGAAAAAGGGGCGGGGCCTATCTCCTCAGCACACAGCGCCATTTTCCCTCACAGAAAGGCTGGAGGGAAGGCTCCCAGGCTCTCCCCTGCACTGCACTACAGAAACAGGGTTAAAACAGAGAGGGGGGGCACTAATTTGGCGTTAGAAATATATAAAAAAGATGCTATAAGGGGAAACACTTATATAAGGTTGTCCCTATATAATTATAGCGTTTTTGGTGTGTGCTGGCAAACTCTCCCTCTGTCTCTCCAAAGGGCTAGTAGGTCCTGTCCTCTATCAGAGCATTCCCTGTGTGTGTGCTGTGTGTCGGTACGTGTGTGTCGACATGTATGAGGACGATGTTGGTGAGGAGGCGGAGCAATTGCCTGTAATGGTGATGTCACTCTCTAGGGAGTCGACACCGGAATGGATGGCTTATTTAGGGAATTACGTGATAATGTCAACACGCGCCAAGGTCGGTTGACGACATGAGACGGCCGACAAACAATTAGTACCGGTCCAGACGTCTCAAAAACACCGTCAGGGGTTTTAAAACGCCCGTTTACTTTAGTCGGTCGACACAGACACAGACAGGGACACTGAATCCAGTGTCGACGGTGAATAAACAAACGTATTCCTTATTAGGGCCACACGTTAAGGGCAATGAAGGAGGTGTTACATATTTCTGATACTACAAGTACCACAAAAGAGGGTATTATGTGGGATGTGAAAAAACTACCGTAGTTTTTCCTGAATCAGATAAATTAAATGAAGTGTGTGATGATGCGTGGGTTCCCCCCGATAGAAAATATGGGCGGTATACCCTTTCCCGCCAGAAGTTAGGGCGCGTTGGGAAACACCCCTTAGGGTGGATAAGGCGCTCACACGCTTATCAGAGAAAGTGGCGGTACCGTCTATAGATAGGGCCGTCCTCAAGGAGCCAGCTGACAGGAGGCTGGAAAATATCATAAAAAGTATATACACACATACTGGTGTTATACTGCGACCAGCGATCGCCTCAGCCTGGATGTGCAGAGCTGGGGTGGCTTGGTCGGATTCCCTGACTAAAAATATTGATACCCTTGACAGGGACAGTATTTTATTGACTATAGAGCATTTAAGGATGCATTTCTATATATGCGAGATGCACAGAGGGATATTTGCACTCTGGCATCAAGAGTAAGTGCGATGTCCATATCTGCCAGAAGATGTTTATGGACACGACAGTGGTCAGGTGATGCAGATTCCAAACGGCACAAAGGTGTATTGCCGTATAAAGGAAGAGGAGTTATTTGGGGTCGGTCCATCGGACCTGGTGGCCACGGCAACTGCTGGAAAATCCACCGTTTTTACCCTAAGTCACATCTCTGCAGAAAAAGACACCGTCTTTTCAGCTTCAGTCCTTTCGTCCCTATAAGAGTCATATCTGCCCAGGGATAGAGGAAAGGGAAGAAGACTGCAGCAGGCAGCCCATTCCCAGGAACAGAAGCGTTCCACCGCTTCTGACAAGCTCTCAGCATGACGCTGAGACCGTACAGGACCCCTGGATCCTACAAGTAGTATCCCAGGGGTACAGATTGGAATGTCGAGACGTTTCCCCTGCGCAGGCTCCTGAAGTCTGCTTTACCAAGGTCTCCCTCCGACAAGGAGGCAGTATGGGAAACAATTCACGAGCTGTATTCCCAGCAGGTGATAATTAAATTACCCCTCCTACAACAAGAAAAGGGGTATTATTCCACACTATATTGTGGTACTGAAGCCAGAAGGCTAGGTGAGACCTATTCTAAATCTAAAAAAATTTGAACACTTACAAAGGTTCAAATCAAGATGGAGTCACTCAGAGCAGTGATAACGAACCGGGAAGAAGGGGACTATATGGTGTCCCGAGACATCAGGGATGCTTACCTCCATGTCCCAAATTTGCCCTTATCACTAAGGGTACCTCAGGTTCGTGGTACAGAACTGTCACTATCCGTTTCAGACGCTGCCGTTTGGATTGTCCACGGCACCCCGGGTCTTTACCAAGGTAATGGCCGAAATGATGGTTCTTCTTCGAAGAAAAGGCGTCTTAATTATCCCTTACTTGGACGATCTCCTGATAAGGGCAAAGTCCAGGGAACAGTTGGAGGTCGGAGTAGCACTATCTCGGATACTGTTACAACAGCAGGGGTGGATTCTAAATATTCCAAAATCGCAGCTGATCCCGACAACAAGTCTCCTGTGCTTAGGGATGATTCTGGACACAGTCCAAAAAAAAAAAAGGTGTTTCTCCCGGAAGAGAAAGCCAGGGAGTTATCCGAGCTAGTCAGGAACCTCCTAAAATCAGTGCATCATTGCACAAGGGCCATGGTAAAAAAATGGTGACTTCCTTCGAAGCAATTCCAGTCGGCAGATTTCATGCAAGAACTTTTCAGTGGGATCTGCTGGACAAATGGTCCGGATCGCATCTTCAGATGCATCAGCGGATAACCCTATATCCAAGGACAAGGGTGTCTCTCCTGTGGTGGTTACAGAGTGCTCATCTTCTAGAGGGCCGCAGATTCGGCATTCAGTTTTGGATGTTGGTGACCACGGAGGCCAGCCCGAGAGGCTGGGGAGCAGTCACACAAGGAAAAAATTTCCAGGGAGTGTGATCAAGTCTGGAGATTTTTCTCCACATAAATATACTGGAGCTAAGGGCAATTTACAATGCTCTAAGCTTAGCAAGACCTCTGCTTCAAGGTCAGCCGGTATTGATCCAGTGGGATAAAACATCACGGCAGTCGCCCACGTAAATAGACAGGGCGGCACAAGAAGCAGGAGGGCAGTGGCAAAAACTGCAAGGACTTTTCGCTGGGCGGAAAATCATGTGATAGCACTGTCAGCAGTGTTTCATTCCGGGAATGGAAACTGGGAAGCAGACTTCCTCAGTAGGCACGACCTCCACCCGGCAGAGTGGGAACTTCATGGGGAAGTTTTCCACATGATTGTAAACCGTTGGGAATTACCAAAGGTGGACATGATGGCGTCCCGTCTGAACAAAAAACGGGACAGGTATTGCGCCAGGTTAAGAGACCCTCAGGCAATAGCTGTGGACGTTCTGGTAACACCGTGGGTGTACCAGTCGGTGTATGTGTTCCATCCTCTGCTTTTCATACCTAAGGTACTGAGAATTATAAGACGTAGAGGAGTAAGAACTATACTCATGGCTCCGGATTGGCCAAGAAGGACTTGGTACCCGGAACTTCAAGAGATGCTCACAGAGGACTTATGGCCTCTGCCGCTAAGAAGGGACTTGTTTCAGCAAGTACCATGTCTGTTCCAAGACTTACCGCGGCTGCGTTTGACGGCATGGCGGTGGAACGCCGGATCCTAAGGGAAAAGGCATTCAGGAAGAGGTCATTCCTACCCTGGTCAAAGCCAGAAAGGAGGTGACCGCACAACATTATCACCACATGTGGCGAAAATATGTTGCGTGGTGTGAGGCCAGGAAGGCCCCACGAAGAAATTTCAACTCGGTCGATTCCTGCATTTCCTGCAAACAGGAGTGTCTATGGGCCTCAAATTGGGGTCCATTAAGGTTCAAATTTCGGCCCTGTCGATTTTTCTTCCAGAAAGAATTGGCTTCAGTTCCTGAAGTCCAGAAGTTTGTCAAGGGAGTATTGCATATACAACCCCCTTTTGTGCCTCCAGTGGCACTGTGGGATCTCAACGTAGTTCTGGGATTCCTCAAAACACATTGGTTTAAAACCAGTCAAATCTGTGGATTTGAAGCATCTCACATGAAAAGTGAACATGCTCTTGGACCTGGCCTGGACCAGGCGAGTGTCAAATTGGTGGTTTTTTTCTCAAAAAAGCCCATATCTGTTTGTCCATTCGGACAGGGCAGAGCTGCGGACTCGTCCCCAGTTCTCTCCCTAAGGTGGTGTCAGTGTTTCACCTGAACCAGCTTATTGTGGTGTCTTGCGCCTACTAGGGACTTGGAGGACTCCAAGTTGCTAGATGTGGTCAGGGCCCTGAAAATATAGGTTCCAGGACGGCTGGAGTCAGGAAAACTGACTTGCAGTTATCCTGTATGCACCCAACAAACTGGGTGCTCTTGCTTCTAAGCAGACTTTTGCTAGTTGGATGTGTAATACAATTCAGCTTGCACATTCTGTGGCAGGCCTGCCACAGCCAAAATATGTAAATGCCCATTCCACAAGGAAGGTGGGCTCATCTTGGGCGGCTGCCCGAGGGGTCTCGGCTTTACAACTTTGCCGAGCGGCTATTTAGTCAGGGGCAAACACGTTTGTAAAATCCTACAAATTTGATACCCTGGCTAAGGAGGACCTGGAGTTCTCTCATTCGGTGCTGCAGAGTCATCCGCACTCTCCCGCCCGTTTGGGAGCTTTGGTATAATCCCCATGGTCCTTTCAGGAACCCCAGCATCCACTAGGACGATAGAGAAAATAAGAATTTACTTACCGATAATTCTATTTCTCGGAGTCCGTAGTGGATGCTGGGCGCCCATCCCAAGTGCGGATTATCTGCATTACTTGTACATAGTTACAAAAATCGGGTTATTATTTGTTGTGAGCCATCTTTTCAGAGGCTCCGCTGTTATCATACTGTTAACTGGGTTCAGATCACAGGTTGTACAGTGTGATTGGTGTGGCTGGTATGAGTCTTACCCGGGATTCATAAATCCTTCCTTATTGTGTACGCTCGTCCGGGCACAGTATCCTAACTGAGGCTTGGAGGAGGGTCATAGGGGGAGGAGCTAGTGCACACCACCTGATCCTAAAGCTTTACTTTTTGTGCCCTGTCTCCTGCGGAGCCGCTATTCCCCATGGTCCTTTCAGGAACCCCAGCATCCACTACGGACTCCGAGAAATAGAATTATCGGTAAGTAAATTCTTATTTTTTCCTGCCAGTATAAGTACGAACTGTCTGACGTGCCTACTTGGATGCGGTCACTCATATAATCCTCCACCATTCTTTCAATGGGGAGAGAATCATATGCAGTGACAGTAGACGACATGTCCGTAATCGTTGTCAGGTCCTTCAGTCCGGACCAGATGTCAGCATCAGCAGTCGCTCCAGACTGCCCTGCATCACCGCCAGCGGGTGGGCTCGGAATTCTGAGCCTTTTCCTCGCACCCCCAGTTGCGGGAGAATGTGAAGGAGGAGATGTTGACAGGTCGCGTTCCGCTTGACTTGACAATTTTGTCACCAGCAGTTCTTTGAACCCCAGCAGACTTGTGTCTGCCGGAAAGAGAGATCCAAGGCAGGTTTTAAATCTAGGATCGAGCACGGTGGACAAAATGTAGTGCTCTGATTTCAACAGATTGACCACCCGTGAATCCTTGTTAAGCGAATTAAGGGCTCCATCCACAAGTCCCACATGCCTAGCGGAATCGCTCTGTGTTAGCTCCTCCTTCAATGTCTCCAGCTTCTTCTGCAAAAGCCTGATGAGGGGAATGACCTGACTCAGGCTGGCAGTGTCTGAACTGACTTCACGTGTGGCAAGTTCAAAAGGTTGCAGAACCTTGCACAACGTTGAAATCATTCTCCACTGCGCTTGAGACAGGTGCATTCCACCTCCTATATCGTGCTCAGTTGTATAGGCTTGAATGGCCTTTTGCTGCTCCTCCAACCTCTGAAGCATATAGAGGGTTGAATTCCACCTCGTTACCACTTCTTGCTTCAGATGATGGCAGGGCAGGTTCAGGCGTTTTTGGTGGTGCTCCGGTCTTCTGTACGTGGTGCCTGTACGCCGAAAGTGTCCCGCAATTCTTCTGGCCACCGACAGCATCTCTTGCACGCCCCTCTCGTTTTTTAAATAATTCTGCACCACCAAATTCAAGGTATGTGCAAAACATGGGACGTGCTGGAATTTGCCCATATTTAATGCACACACAATATTGCTGGCGTTGTCCGATGCCACAAATCCACAGGAGAGTCCAATTGGGGTAAGCCATTCTGCGATGATCTTCCTCAGTTGCCGTAAGAGGTTTTTAGCTGTGTGCGTATTCTGGAAAGCGGTGATACAAAGCGTAGCCTGCCTAGGAAAGAGTTGGCGTTTGCGAGATGCTGCTACTGGTGCCGCCGCTGCTGTTCTTGCGGCGGGAGTCCATACATCTACCCAGTGGGCTGTCACAGTCATATAGTCCTGAGCCTGCCCTGCTCCACTTGTCCACATGTCCATGGTTAAGTGGACATTGGGTACAACTGCATTTTTTAGGACACTGGTGAGTCTTTTTCTGAGGTCTGTGTACATTTTCGGTATCGCCTGCCTAGAGAAATGGAACCTAGATGGTATTTGGTACCGGGGACACAGTACCTCCAACAAGTCTCTAGTTGGCTCTGCAGTAATGATGGATACCGGAACCACGTTTCTCACCGCCCAGGATGCCAAGGCCTCAGTTATCCGCTTTGCAGCAGGATGACTGCTGTGATATTTCATCTTCCTCGCAAAGGACTGTTGGACAGTCAATTGCTTGGTGGAAGTAGTAAAAGTGGTCTTACGAGTACGACTTCCCCTCTGGGATGACCATCGACTCCCAGCAGCAACAACAGCAGCGCCAGCAGCAGTAGGCGTTACACGCAAGGATGCATCGGAGGAATCCCAGGCAGGAGAGGACTCGTCAGAATTGCCAGTGACATGGCCTGCAGGACTATTGGCATTCCTGGGGAAGGAGGAAATTGACACTGAGGGAGTTGGTGGTGTGGTTTGCGGGAGCTTGGTTACAAGAGGAAGGGATTTACTGGTCAGTGTACTGCTTCCGCTGTCGCCCAAAGTTTTCGAACTTGTCACTGACTTATGATGAATGCGCTGCAGGTGACGTATAAGGGAGGATGTTCCGAGGTGGTTAACGTCCTTACCCCTACTTATTACAGCTTGACAAAGGCAACACACGGCTTGACAAATGTTGTCCGCATTTCTGTTGAAATACTTCCACACAGAAGAGCTGATTTTTTTGGTATTTTCACCAGGCATGTCAATGGCCCTATTCCTCCCACGGACAACAGGTGTCTCCCCGGGTGCCTGACTTAAACAAACCACCTCACCATCAGAATCCTCCTGGTCAATTTCCTCCCCAGCGCCAGCAACACCCATATCCTCCTCATCCTGGTGTACTTCAACACTGACATCTTCAATCTGACTATCAGGAACTGGACTGCGGGTGCTCCTTCCAGCACTTGCAGGGGGCGTGCAAATGGTGGAAGGCGCATGCTCTTCACGTCCAGTGTTGGGAAGGTCAGGCATCGCAAACGACACAATTGGACTCTCCTTGTGGATTTGTGATTTCGAAAAACGCACAGTTCTTTGCTGTGCTTTTGCCAGCTTGAGTCTTTTCATTTTTCTAGCGAGAGGCTGAGTGCTTCCATCCTCATGTGAAGCTGAACCACTAGCCATGAACATAGGCCAGGGCCTCAGCCGTTCCTTGCCACTCCGTGTGGTAAATGGCATTTCTCTGACGTCCTAGTGGATGCTGGGAACTCCGTAAGGACCATGGGGAATAGCGGCTCCGCAGGAGACTGGGCACAAAAGTAAAGCTTTAGGACTACCTGGTGTGCACTGGCTCCTCCCCCTATGACCCTCCTCCAAGCCTCAGTTAGATTTTTGTGCCCGGCCGAGAAGGGTGCACACTAGGGGCTCTCCTGAGCTTCTTAGTGAAAGTTTAGTTTTAGGTTTTTTATTTTCAGTGAGACCTGCTGGCAACAGGCTCACTGCATCGAGGGACTAAGGGGAGAAGAAGCGAACCTGCCTGCTTGCAGCCAGCTTGGGCTTCTTAGGCTACTGGACACCATTAGCTCCAGAGGGACCGAACACAGGCCCAGCCTCGGAGCTCGGTCCCAGAGCCGCGCCGCCGGCCCCCTTACAGAGCCAGAAGCAAGAATAGGTCCGGAAAAATCGGCGGCAGAAGACATCAGTCTTCAACAAGGTAGCGCACAGCACTGCAGCTGTGCGCCATTGTTACTCAGGCACACTTCACACTTCGGTCACTGAGGGTGCAGGGCGCTAGGGGGGGGCGCCCTGAGCAGCAATGTAAACACCTTGGCTGGCATAAATACACCACATATAACCCCCAGGGCTATATGGATGTATTTTAACCCCTGCCAGAACTCACCAAAAAGCGGGAGAAAAGGCCGCCGGGAAGGGGGCGGAGCCTATCTCCTCAGCACACGGGCGCCATTTTCCATCACAGCTCCGCTGGAAGGACGTCTCCCTGACTCTCCCCTGCAGTCCTGCACTACAGAAAAGGGTAAAAAAGAGAGGGGGGCACTAATTTGGCGCAGTTTTAATACTAACAGCAGCTATAAAGGGAAAAGCACATTTTATAGTGGTATTCCTGTCTATATATAGCGCTCTGGTGTGTGCTGGCATACTCTCCCTCTGTCTCCCCAAAGGGCTAGTGGGGTCCTGTCCTCTATCAGAGCATTCCCTGTGTGTGTGCGGTGTGTCGGTACGATTGTGTCGACATGTTTGAGGAGGAAAATGAGATGGAGGCGGAGCAATTGCCTATTATAGAGTTGTCACCCCCTAGGGAGTCGACACCTGAGTGGATGAGCTTATGGAAGGAATTGCGTGACAGTGTCAGCTCTTTACGACAGACAGTTGACGACATGAGACAGCCGGCTACTCAGCTTGTGCCTGTCCAGGGGTCTCAAACGCCATCAGGGGCTTTAAAACGCCCGTTACCTCAAATGGCAGACACAGACACGGATACTGACTCCAGTGTCGATGATGAGGAGACAAACGTGACTTCCACTAGGGCCACACGTTACATGATTGAAGCAATGAAAAATGTATTGCATATCTCTGATAATACAAGTACCACTAAAAAGGGTATTATGTTTGGTGAGAAAAAACTGCCTGTAGTTTTTCCTGTATCCGAGGAATTAAATGAAGTGTGTGATGAGGCGTGGGTTTCCCCCGATAAAAAACTGATAATTCCTAAAAGGTTATTGGCATCGTACCATTTCCCGCCAGAGGATAGGGCACGTTGGGAAACACCCCCTAGGGTGGATAAAGCGCTCACACGCTTGTCTAAACAGGTAGCACTACCCTCTCCTGATACGGCCGCCCTAAAGGAACCTGCCGATAGAAAGCTGGAGAATATCCTAAAATGTATATACACTCACACGGGTGTTATACTGCGACCAGCAATCGCCTCAGCCTGGATGTGCAGTGCGGGCCTGGCGTGGTCGGATTCCCTGACTGAAAATATTGATACCCTAGATAGGGACAGTATATTACTGACTATAGAGCATTTGAAGGATGCATTTCTATATATGCGTGATGCACAGAGGGATATTTGCCGACTGGCATCAAGAGTTAGCGCGCTGTCCATTTCTGCAAGAAGAGGTTTATGGACGCGGCAGTGGTCAGGTGATGCGGATTCTAAAACATGGAAGGGCCCGTCTCAAGAAGTTCAGTGCGCAGTGGGCCCACTCGCAAGTGGACCCCTGGATCCTTCAGGTGGTATCTCAGGGGTACAAATTGGAATTCGAGACGTCTCCCCCTCGCCGTTTTCTAAAGTCTGCTTTACCGACGTCTCCCTCAGACAGGGAGGCAGTATTGGAAGCCATTCACAAGCTATATTCCCAGCAGGTGATAATCAAGGTACCCCTCCTACAACAGGGAAAGGGGTACTATTCCACACTATTTGTGGTACCGAAGCCGGACGGCTCGGTGAGACCAATTTTAAACCTAAAATCCTTGAACACTTACATACAAAGGTTCAAATTCAAGATGGAGTCACTCAGGGCAGTGATTGCAAACCTGGAAGAAGGGGACTATATGGTGTCTCTGGACATCAAAGATGCTTACCTACATGTCCCAATTTACCCTTCTCACCAAGGGTACCTCAGGTTTGTGGTACAGAACTGTCAGTATCAGTTTCAGACGCTGCCGTTTGGATTGTCCACGGCACCCCGGGTCTTTACCAAGGTAATGGCCGAAATGATGATACTCCTTCGAAGGAAGGGAGTTTTAGTTATCCCTTACTTGGACGATCTCCTGATAAGGGCAAGATCCAGGGAACAGTTGGAAGTCGGAGTAGCACTATCTCAGATAGTGCTGCGCCAGCACGGTTGGATTCTCAATATTCCAAAATCGCAGCTGATCCCGACGACACGACTTCTATTCCTAGGGATGATCCTGGACACAGTCCAGGAAAAGGTGTTTCTCCTGGAGGAGAAAGCCAGGGAGTTATCCGAACTAGTCAGAAATCTCCTAAAACCAGGCCAAGTCTCAGTGCATCAATGCACAAGGGTCCTGGGAAAGATGGTGGCTTCTTACGAAGCAATCCCATTCGGCAGATTCCACGCAAGAACCTTCCAGTGGGATCTGCTAGACAAATGGTCCGGGTCGCATCTTCAGATGCATCAGCGGATAATCTTGTCACCAAGGACAAGGGTGTCTCTCCTGTGGTGGTTGCAGAGTGCTCATCTTCTAGAGGGCCGCAGATTCGGCATTCAGGACTGGGTCCTGGTGACCACGGATGCCAGCCTGAGAGGCTGGGGAGCAGTCACACAGGGAAGAAATTTCCAGGGCTTGTGGTCAAGCCTGGAGACATCACTTCACATAAATATCCTGGAGCTAAGGGCCATCTACAATGCTCTAAGCCTAGCAAGACCTCTGCTTCAAGGTCAGCCGGTGCTGATCCAGTCAGACAACATCACGGCAGTCGCCCACGTAAACAGACAGGGCGGCACAAGAAGCAGGAGGGCAATGGCAGAAGTTGCAAGGATTCTTCGCTGGGCGGAAAATCATGTGATAGCACTGTCAGCAGTGTTCATTCCGGGAGTGGACAACTGGGAAGCAGACTTCCTCAGCAGACACGACCTCCACCCGGGAGAGTGGGGACTTCACCCAGAAGTCTTCCACATGATTGTAAACCGTTGGGAAAACCCAAAGGTGGACATGATGGCGTCCCGCCTCAACAAAAAACTAGACAGGTAATGGACGCTCTGGTAACACCGTGGGTGTACCAGTCAGTGTATGTGTTCCCTCCTCTGCCTCTCATACCCAAGGTACTGAGAATCATAAGAAGGAGAGGAGTAAGGACTATACTCGTGGCTCCGGATTGGCCAAGAAGGACTTGGTACCCGGAACTTCAAGAGATGCTCACAGAGGACCCGTGGCCTCTACCTCTAAGAAAGGACCTGCTCCAGCAGGGACCCTGTCTGTTCCAAGACTTACCGCGGCTGCGTTTGACGGCATGGCGGTTGAACGCCGGATCCTGAAGGAAAAAGGCATTCCGGATGAAGTCATCCCTACCCTGATCAAAGCCAGGAAGGATGTAACCGTACAGCATTATCACCGTATTTGGCGTAAATATGTTGCGTGGTGCGAGGCCAGGAAGGCCCCTACAGAGGAATTTCAACTGGGTCGTTTCCTGCATTTCCTGCAAACAGGACTGTCTATGGGTCTAAAATTAGGGTCCATTAAGGTTCAAATTTCGGCCCTGTCGATTTTCTTCCAGAAAGAACTGGCTTCAGTTCCTGAAGTTCAGACGTTTGTCAAGGGGGTACTGCATATACAGCCTCCTTTCTCTGACGTCCTAGTGGATGCTGGGAACTCCGTAAGGACCATGGGGATTAGCGGCTCCGCAGGAGACTGGGCACAAAAGTAAAGCTTTAGGACTACCTGGTGTGCACTGGCTCCTCCCCCTATGACCCTCCTCCAAGTCTTAGTTAGATTTTTGTGCCCGGCCGAGAAGGGTGCACACTAGGGGCTCTCCTGAGCTTCTTAGTGAAAGTTTAGTTTTAGGTTTTTTATTTTCAGTGAGACCTGCTGGCAACAGGCTCACTGCATCGAGGGACTAAGGGGAGAAGAAGCGAACTCACCTGCGTGCAGAGTGGATTGGGCTTCTTAGGCTACTGGACACCATTAGCTCCAGAGGGACCGAACACAGGCCCAGCCTCGGAGCTCGGTCCCAGAGCCGCGCCGCCGGCCCCCTTACAGAGCCAGAAGCAAGAAGAGATCCGGAAAAATCGGCGGCAGAAGACATCCTGTCTTCACCAAGGTAGCGCACAGCACTGCAGCTGTGCGCCATTGCTCCTCAGCACACTTCACACTTCGGTCACTGAGGGTGCAGGGCGCTAGGGGGGGGGCGCCCTGAGCAGCAATAAAAACACCTTGGCTGGCGAAAATACATCACATATAGCCCCCAGGGCTATATGGATGAATTTTAACCCCTGCCAGATTCCACAGAAAAACGGGAGAAAAGGCCACCGAGAAGGGGGCGGAGCCTATCTCCTCAGCACACTGGCGCCATTTTCTCTCACAGCTCCGTTGGAGGGAAGCTCCCTGGCTCTCCCCTGCAGTTACTACACTACAGAAAGGATTTAAAAAAGAGAGGGGGGCACTAATTAGGTGCAGTATAACAATACAGCAGCTATAAGGGGAAAAACACTTATATAAGGTTATCCCTGTATATATATATATATATATATAGCGCTCTGGTGTGTGCTGGCATACTCTCCCTCTGTCTCCCCAAAGGGCTAGTGGGGTCCTGTCCTCTATCAGAGCATTCCCTGTGTGTGTGCTGTGTGTCGGTACGTTGTGTCGACATGTATGAGGAGGAAAATGAGGTGGAGGCGGAGCAATTGCCTGTAACAGAGATGTCACCCCCTAGGGAGTCGACACCTGAGTGGATGAGCTTATGGAAGGAATTATGTGACAGTGTCAGCTCTTTACAAAAGATTGATGACATGAGACAGCCGGCGACTCAGCCTGTGCCTGTCCAGGTGTCTCAAAAGCCATCTGGGGCTCTAAAACGCCCGTTATCGCAGATGGCAGACACAGACGCCGACACGGATACTGACTCCAGTGTCGACGATTAAGAGACGAATGTGACTTCCAGTAGGGCCACACGTTAAATGATTGAGGCTATGGAAAATGTTTTTACACATTTCTGATAATACCAGTACCACTAAAAAGGGTATTAGGTTGGGTGAGAAAAAACTGCCTGTAGTTTTTCCTGCATCTGAGGAATTAAATGAAGTGTGTGATGATGCGTGGGTTTCCCCCGATAAAAACTGTTAATTCCTAAAAAGTTATTAGCATCATGCCCCTTCCCGCCAGAGGATAGGGCACGTTGGGAAACACCCCTTAGGGTGAATAAAGCGCTCACACGCTTGTCTAAACAGGTGGCACTACCGTCCCCGGATACGGCCGCCCTTAAGGAACCTGCTGACAGAAAGCAGTAAAATATCCTAAAATGTATATACACTCACACGGGTGTGATACTGCGACCAGCAATCGCCTCAGCCTGGATGTGCAGTGCTGGGGTGGCTTGGTCGGATTCCCTGACTGACAATATTGATACCCTAGATAGGGACAGTATATTACTAACTATAGAGCATTTAAAAGATGCATTTCTATATATGCGTGATGCACAGAGGGATATTTGCCGACTGGCATCAAGAGTAAGTGCGCTGTCCATTTCTGCCAGAAGAGGGTTATGGACAAGACAGTGGTCAGGTGATGATGATTCCAAAAGGCATATGGAAGTATCGCCTTATAAAAGGGAGGAGTTATTTGGGGTAGGTCTAACAGACCTGGTGGCCACTGGAAAATCCACATTTTTACCCCAGATAGCTTCTAAACCTAAGAAGACGCCGTATTATCAGGCGCAGTCCTTTCGGCCCCATAAGGGCAAGCGGGCAAAAGGCGCCTCATTTCTGCCCCGTGGCAGAGGGAGAGGAAAAAGGCTGCAGCAAACAGCCAATTCCCAGGAACAAAAGCCCTCTCCCGCCTCCGCAAAGTCCTCAGCATGACGCTGGGGCTTTACAAGCGGTCTCAGGCACGGTGGGGGCCCGTCTCAAGAAATTCGAGACGTCTCCCCCTCGCCGTTTCATAAAGTCTGCTTTACCGACGTCTCCCTCAGACAGGGAGACAGTATTGCAAGCCATTCACAGGCTGTATTCCCAGCAGGTGATAATCAAGGTACCCCTCCTGCAACAGGGAAAGGGGTACTATTCCACACTATTTGTGGTACCGAAGCCGGACGGCTCGGTGAGACCATTTTTAAATCTAAAATCCTTGAACACTTACATACAAAGGTTCAAATTCAAGATGGAGTCACTCAGAGCAGTGATTGCAAACCTGGAAGAAGGGGACTATATGGTCTCTCTGGACATCAAAGATGCTTACCTACATGTCCCAATTTACCCTTCTCCAAGGGTACCTCATGTTTGTGGTACAGAACTGTCACTATCAGTTTCAGACGCTGCCGATTGGATTGTCCACGGCACCCCGGGTCTTTACCAAGGTAATGGCCGAAATGATGATACTCCTTCGAAAGAAGGGAGTTTTAGTTATCCCTTACTTGGACGATCTCCTGATAAGGGCAAGATCCAGGGAACAGTTGGAAGTCGGGGTAGCACTATCTCAGATAGTGCTGCGGCAGCACGGTTGGATTCTCAATATTCCAAAATCGCAGCTGATCCCGACGACACGCCTTCTATTCCTAGGGATGATCCTGGACACAGTCCGGAAAAAGGTGTTTTCTCCCGGAGGAGAAAGCCAGGGAGTTATCCGAACTAGTCAGAAACCTCCTAAAACCAGGCCAAGTGTCAGTGCATCAGTGCACAAGGGTCCTGGGAAAAATGGTGGCTTCCTACGAAGCAATTCCATTCGGCAGATTCCACGCAAGAACTTTCCAGTGGGACCTGCTGGACAAATGGTCCGGATCGCATCTTCAGATGCATCAGCGGATAACCCTGTCACCAAAGACAAGGGTGTCTCTCCTGTGGTGGTTGCAGAGTGCTCATCTTCTAGAGGGCCGCAGATTCGGCATTCAGGACTGGGTCCTGGTGACCACGGATGCCAGCCTGAGAGGCTGGGGAGCAGTCACACAGGGAAAAAATTTCCAGGGCTTGTGGTCAAGCCTGGAGACATCACTTCACATGAATATTTTGGAGCTAAGGGCCATTTACAATGCCCTAAGCCAAGCAAGACCTCTGCTTCAAGGTCAGCCGGTGCTGATCCAGTCGGACAATATCACGGCAGTCGCCCACGTAAACAGACAGGGCGGCACAAGAAGCAGGAGGGCAATGGGAGAAGCTGCAAGGATTTTTCGCGGGGCGGAAAATCATGTGATAGCACTGTCAGCAGTGTTCATTCCGGGAGTGGACAACTGGAAAGCAGACTTCCTCAGCAGGCACGACCTCCACCCGGGAGAGTGGGGACTTCACCCAGAAGTCTTGCACATGATTGTAAACCATTGGGAAAAACCAAAGGTGGACATGATGGCGTCCCGCCTAAACAAAAAATTGGACAGGTATTGCGCCAGGTCAAGGGACCCTCACGCAATAGCTGTGGACGCTCTGGTAACACCGTGGGTGTACCAGTCAGTGTATGTGTTCCCTCCTCTTCCTCTCATACCAAAAGTACTGAGAATTATAAGACGGAGGGGAGTAAGAACTATACTCGTGGCTCCGGATTGGCCAAGAAGGACTTGGTACCCGGAACTTCAAGAGATGCTCACGGAGGACCCGTGGCCTCTACCTCTAAGAAGGGACCTGCTCCAGCAAGGACCCTGTCTATTCCAAGACTTACCGCGGCTGCGTTTGACGGCAGGGCGGTTGAACACCGGATCCTGAAGGAAAAAGGCATTCCGGATGAAGTCATCCCTACCCTGGTCAAGCCAGGAAGGATGTAACCGCAAAGCATTATCACCGCATTTGGCGAAAATATGTTGCGTGGTGCGAGGCCAGTAAGGCCCCGATGGAGGAATTTCAACTAGGTCGATTCCTGCATTTCCTGTAAACAGGAGTGTCTATGGGCCTAAAATTGGGGTCCATTAAGGTTCAAATTTCGGCCCTGTCAATTTTCTTCCAGAAAGAACTAGCTTCACTACCTGAAGTTCAGACGTCTGTAAAAGGGGTACTGCATATACAGCCTCCTTTTGTGCCTCCAGTGGCACTTTGGGATCTCAATGTAGTTTTGGGGTTCCTAAAGTCACATTGGTTTGAACCACTTGAATCTGTGGAGTTAAAATATCTCACATGGAAAGTGGTCATGTTGTTGGCCCTGGCCTCGGCCAGGCACGTGTCAGAATTGGAGGCTTTATCCTGTAAAAGCCCTTATCTGATCTTCCATTCAGACAGGGCGGAATTGAGGACTCGTCCTCATTTTCTCCCTAAGGTGGTTTCAGTGTTTCATCTGAACCAACCTATTGTGGTACCTACGGCCACTAGTGACTTGGAGGACTCCAAGTTGTTGGACGTAGTCAGGGCCTTGAAAATATATGTTTCCAGGACGGCTGGAGTCAGGAAATCTGACTCGCTGTTATCCTGTATGCACCCAACAAGCTGGGTGCTCCTGCTTCTAAGCAGACTATTGCTCGTTGGATTTGTAGTACAATTCAGCTTGCACATTCTGTGGCAGGCCTGCCACAGCCAAAATCTGTAAAAGCCCATTCCACAAGGAAGGTGGGCTCATCTTGGGCGGCTGCCCGAGGGGTCTCGGCTTTACAACTTTGCCGAGCAGCTACTTGGTCAGGGGCAAACATGTTTGCCAAATTCTACAAATTTGATACCCTGGCTGAGGAGGACCTGGAGTTCTCTCATTCGGTGCTGCAGAGTCATCCGCACTCTCCCGCCCGTTTGGGAGCTTTGGTATAATCCCCATGGTCCTTACGGAGTTCCCAGCATCCACTAGGACGTCAGAGAAAATAAGAATTTACTTACCGATAATTCTATTTCTCGTAGTCCGTAGTGGATGCTGGGCGCCCATCCCAAGTGCGGATTGTCTGCAATACTTGTACATAGTTATTGTTACAAAAATCGGGTTATTATTGTTGTGAGCCATCTTTTCAGAGGCTCCTCTGTTATCATGCTGTTAACTGGGTTCAGATCACAGGTTGTACGGTGTGATTGGTGTGGCTGGTATGAGTCTTACCCGGGATTCAAAATCCTTCCTTATTGTGTAGGCTCGTCCGGGCACAGTATCCTAACTGAGGCTTGGAGGAGGGTCATAGGGGGAGGAGCCAGTGCACACCAGGTAGTCCTAAAGCTTTACTTTTGTGCCCAGTCTCCTGCGGAGCCGCTAATCCCCATGGTCCTTACGGAGTTCCCAGCATCCACTACGGACTACGAGAAATAGAATTATCGGTAAGTAAATTCTTATTTTTGTGCCTCCAGTGGCACCTTGGGATCTCAATGTAGTTTTGGGGTTCCTAAAATCACATTGGTTTGAACCACTCACCACTGTGGACTTAAAATATCTCACATGGAAAGTGGTAATGCTGTTGGCCCTGGCTTCAGCCAGGCGTGTCTCAGAATTGGCGGCTTTATCCTATAAAAGCCCTTACCTAATTTTTCATACGGACAGGGCAGAATTGAGGACTCGTCCTCAATTTCTCCCTAAGGTGGTTTCAGCGTTTCACTTGAACCAGCCTATTGTGGTACCTGCGGCTACTAGGGACTTGGAGGACTCCAAGTTGCTGGACGTAGTCAGGGCCCTGAAAATATATGTTTCCAGGACGGCTGGAGTCAGAAAATCTGACTCGCTGTTTATCCTGTATGCACCCAACAAGCTGGGTGCTCCTGCTTCTAAGCAGACTATTGCTCGTTGGATTTGTAGTACAATTCAGCTTGCACATTCTGTGGCAGGCCTGCCACAGCCAAAATCTGTAAAAGCCCATTCCACAAGGAAGGTGGGCTCATCTTGGGCGGCTGCCCGAGGGGTCTCGGCTTTACAACTTTGCCGAGCAGCTACGTGGTCAGGGGCAAACACGTTTGCTAAATTCTACAAATTTGATACCCTGGCTGAGGAGGACCTGGAGTTCTCTCATTCGGTGCTGCAGAGTCATCCGCACTCTCCCGCCCGTTTGGGAGCTTTGGTATAATCCCCATGGTCCTTACGGAGTTCCCAGCATCCACTAGGACGTCAGAGAAAATAAGAATTTACTTACCGATAATTCTATTTCTCGTAGTCCGTAGTGGATGCTGGGCGCCCATCCCAAGTGCGGATTGTCTGCAATACTTGTACATAGTTATTGTTACAAAAATCGGGTTATTATTGTTGTGAGCCATCTTTTCAGAGGCTCCTCTGTTATCATGCTGTTAACTGGGTTCAGATCACAGGTTGTACGGTGTGATTGGTGTGGCTGGTATGAGTCTTACCCGGGATTCAAAATCCTTCCTTATTGTGTACGCTCGTCCGGGCACAGTATCCTAACTGAGGCTTGGAGGAGGGTCATAGGGGGAGGAGCCAGTGCACACCAGGTAGTCCTAAAGCTTTACTTTTGTGCCCAGTCTCCTGCGGAGCCGCTATTCCCCATGGTCCTTACGGAGTTCCCAGCATCCACTACGGACTACGAGAAATAGAATTATCGGTAAGTAAATTCTTATTATTGGCAAGTTTACGCTTCTCCTCCGACAATTTTATTTTAGATTTTTGAGTCCTTTTTTTACTGATATTTGGTGTTTTGGATTTTACATGCTCTGTACTATGACATTGGGCATCGGCCTTGGCAGACGACTTTGATGGCATTTCATCGTCTCGGCCATGACTAGTGGCAGCAGCTTCAGCACGAGGTGGAAGTCGATCTTGATCTTTCCCTATTTTTGGAACCTCAACATTTTTGTTCTCCATATTTTAATAGGCACAACTAAAAGGCACCTCAGGTAAACAATGGAGATGGATGGATACTAGTATACTTATGGATGGACGAGCGACTGCCGACACAGAGGTAGCTACAGCCGTGGACTACCGTACTGCGTCTGCTGCTAATATAGACTGGATGATAATGATATAAAAAATATATATATATATCACTACTGCAGCCGGACAGGTATATATTATATAATGACGGACCTGCTGGACACTGTCAGCACTGCAGACTCCTAAAGTAAGCTACTAGTATCAAGAAGATAGAAAAAAAAAAACACCACAGGTAGGTGGTATACAATTATGGATGGACGAGCGACTGCCGACACAGAGGTAGCTACAGCCGTGGACTACCGTACTGCGTCTGCTGCTAATATAGACGGGATGATAATGATATAAAAAATATATATATATCACTACTGCAGCCGGACAGGTATATATTATATAATGACGGACCTGCTGGACACTGTCAGCACTGCAGACTCCTAAAGTAAGCTACTAGTATCAAGAAGATAGAAAGAAAAAAAAACACCACAGGTAGGTGGTATACAATTATGGATGGACGAGCGACTGCCGACACAGAGGTAGCTACAGCCGTGGACTACCGTACTGCGTCTGCTGCTAATATAGACTGGATGATAATGATATAAAAAATATATATATATCACTACTGCAGCCGGACAGGTATATATTATATAATGACGGACCTGCTGGACACTGTCAGCACTGCAGACTCCTAAAGTAAGCTACTAGTATCAAGAAGATAGAAGAAAAAAAAACACCACAGGTAGGTGGTATACAATTATGGATGGACGAGCGACTGCCGACACAGAGGTAGCTACAGCCATGGACTACCGTACTGCGTCTGCTGCTAATATAGACTGGATGATAATGATATAAAAAATATATATATATCACTACTGCAGCCGGACAGGTATATATTATATAATGACGGACCTGCTGGACACTGTCAGCACTGCAGACTCCTAAAGTTAACTACTAGTATGAAGAAGATAGAAAAAAAAAAACCCACCACAGGTAGGTATACAATTATGGACGAGCGACTGCCGACACAGAGGTAGCTACAGCCGTGGACTACCGTACTGCGTCTGCTGCTAGTATAGACTGGATGATAATGATATAAAAAATATATATATATCACTACTGCAGGACAGGTATATATTATATAATGACGGACCTGCTGGACACTGTCAGCAGAATGCGTTTATAGAATAAAAACACCACACGACGAGTGTTTAACTTTTTCAGGCAGACAATCACAATATACTGGTGGTCACTGGTCACTGGTCAGTCACACTGGCAGTGGCACTCTGGCAGCAAAAGTGTGCACTGTTAAATATATGTACTCCTGCTATAACTGCTCCCCAGTCTCCCCCACAATTAAGCTGTGTGAGCAGTGAGTCAGATATACATAGATGATGCAGCACACTGAGGCTGAGCACAGATATGGTATACTGTGTCACTGTGTATCGTTTTTTTTCAGCCAGAGAACGGATTATATTAAATAATAATAAAACTGCACTGGTGGTCACTGGTCAGTCACTAGTAAACTCTGCACTCTCTGAGTACTCCTAAGCTCCAGTAAATCAAGTGTCTCACTCTCACTATCTATTTCTATTCTAAACGGAGAGGACGCCAGCCACGTCCTCTCCCTATCAATCTCAATGCACGTGTGAAAATGGCGGCGACGCGCGGCTCCTTATATAGAATCCGAGTCTCGCGATAGAATACGAGCCTCGCGAGAATCCGACAGCGGGATGATGACGTTCGGGCGCGCTCGGGTTAGCCGAGCAAGGCGGGAAGATCCGAGTCTGCCTCGGACCCGTGTAAAAAGCGTGAAGTTCGGGGGGGTTCGGTTTCCGAGAAACCGAACCCGCTCATCACTATAGAAAATGCAGATCAAACAACAAGTGACCAAAAAATAGCGTCATTGTGGATGGATTTAGGAATATTTGTAATTACACTGAGGTTCTTTAATTAGTTTTTTCCCTATATGCAAGATTGAACATTAAGGGGTCTATGTATTAAGCCTTGGAAAGAGAAAGTGGACGGAGATAAAGTACCAGCCAATTAGCTCCTAACTGCCATGCCACAGGCTGTGTTTGAAAAATGACAGGAGATAGTTGGCTTGTACTTTATGTCCTTCCACTTTATATCTGCTCCAAGAATTAGTACATAGATAGGCTTACCCTTTAAACCAGGACGCTCTTTGATTACACAGGTTCTGTGGCTGACTAAAACCAGATTGAAATGCTGAAGAGTGTAAAAGCTGGAAACATAGCAATGCATTGAAAGAGCTGGAAACCATGTAAAGTGTATTGGAAAAGCCTGAAACATAACCCGTGAAATGCAAGCTAGAAGTCAGCCAGCCACAGAACCAGTGAAATGAATTAGTGTTCTGGTTTAAAGGAATAATGGGCCCTACACACTGCGCGATAGTAATGAAAGATATGAACGATCTCGTTCATTAATGAACGAGATACCGTTCATATCTTTCAGTGTGGAGGCACCAGCGATGAACAATGCACGGCCCCGCGCTCGTTCATCGTTGGTGCCCCGTCGCTTGTGCATGCAGGCCAATATGGACGATCTCGTCCATATTTGTTTGCACTGCTATGGAGCCGGGTGACGGGGGGAGTGAAGAAACTTCACTCCCCCCTGTCACTGTCGGCAGTATCTGCCGTCGGGCAGCTCGGCGGCGGACCGCGCTGTGTGTAGGGCCCAATAGTATGGTAAGCCTATACATAGACTCCTAAATAACTACTGTGATTAATACAATGATTCTAATTGAAAAGTAAAAAAAAAAAACCCAATAAAATACATGTAAAATAGAAAATCATATATAAAATGCATTGCATGTTTAATTTGAGCCATACATGCTGGTGTACTTGGTACTGTAAATCTCTGTTTGTCATGAAGGAATAATTGACATTAGAGCCAAGGATGATCTGACTAGTCTGCGCTCCTCTCCTTCATTCCAGCAGAACTCTTCCTTATTATGTTAATGGTATACAGGTTGAGTATCCCTTATCCAAAATGCTTGGGACCAGAGGTATTTTGGATATGGGATTTTTCCGTATTTTGGAATAATTGCATACCATAATGAGATATCATGGTGATGGGACCTAAATTTAAGCACAGAATGCATTTATGTTACATATACACCCTATACACACAGCCTGAAGGTAATTTTAGCCAATATTTTTTATAACTTTGTGTATTAAACAAAGTGTGTCTACATTCACACAATTCATTTCTCTAACGTCCTAGTGGATGCTGGGGACTCCGTCAGGACCATGGGGATTAGCGGCTCCGCAGGAGACAGGGCACAAAAATAAAGCTTTAGGATCAGGTGGTGTGCACTGGCTCCTCCCCCCATGACCCTCCTCCAAGCCTCAGTTAGGTTTTTGTGCCCGTCCGAGCAGGGTGCAATCTAGGTGGCTCTCCTAAAGAGCTGCTTAGAAAAAGTTTTTAGGTTTTTTATTTTCAGTGAGTCCTGCTGGCAACAGGCAAGTGAACTCACCTGCGTGCAGGATGGATTGGCTTCTTAGGCTACTGGACACCATTAGCTCCAGAGGGATCGAACACAGGCCCAGCCATGGAGTCCGGTCCCGGAGCCGCGCCGCCGACCCCCTTGCAGATGCCGAAAAGCGAAGAGGTCCAGAAACCGGCGGCAGAAGACTTTTCAGTCTTCATGAGGTAGCGCACAGCACTGCAGCTGTGCGCCATTGTTGTCACACACTTCACACCAGCGGTCACGGAGGGTGCAGGGCGCTGCAGGGGGCGCCCTGGGCAGCAATGAGAATACCTTGTTCTGGCTAAAAAATACATCACATATAGCCCTTGGGGCTATATGGATGTATTTAACCCCTGCCAGGTCTCACAAACTCCGGAGAAGAGCCCGCCGAAATAGGGGGCGGGGCCTATCTCCTCAGCACACAGCGCCATTTTCCTGCTCAGCTCCGCTGCGAGGAAGGCTCCCAGGACTCTCCCCTGCACTGCACTACAGAAACAGGGTAAAAAAGAGAGGGGGGGGGGGCACTTTTTTTTGGCGTTTTTGATATATATTAAGCTGCTATAAGGGAGACAACACTTCTATAGGGTTGTTCCTATATATTTATAGCGCTTGGGTGTGTGCTGGCAAACTCTCCCTCTGTCTCCCCAAAGGGCTAGTGGGGTCCTGTCTTCGATAAGAGCATTCCCTGTGTGTCTGCTGTGTGTCGGTACGTGTGTGTCGACATGTATGAGGACGATGTTGGTGTGGAGGCGGAGCAATTGCCGGTAATGGTGATGTCACCCCCTAGGGAGTCGACACCGGAATGGATGGCTTTATTTATGGAATTACGTGATAATGTCAGCACATTACAAAAATCAGTTGACGACATGAGACGGCCGGCAAACCAGTTAGTACCTGTACAGGCGTCTCAGACACCGTCAGGGGCTGTAAAACGCCCTTTACCTCAGTCGGTCGACACAGACCCAGACACGGACACCGAATCTAGTGTCGACGGTGAAGAAACAAACGTATTTTCCAGTAGGGCCACACGTTATATGATCACGGCAATGAAGGAGACTTTACATATCTCTGATACTGCATGTACCACAAAAAGGGGTATTATGTGGGGTCTGAAAAAACTACCTGTAGTTTTTCCTGAATCAGACGAATTGAATGAAGTGTGTGATGAAGCGTGGGTTAACCCCGATAGAAAACTGCTAATTTCAAAGAAGTTATTGGCATTATATCCTTTCCCGCCAGAGGTTAGGGCGCGCTGGGAAACACCCCCTAGGGTGGATAAGGCGCTCACACGCTTATCAAAACAAGTGGCGTTACCGTCTCCTGAAACGGCCGCCCTCAAGGATCCAGCAGATAGGAGGCTGGAAACTACCCTGAAAAGTATATACACTCATACTGGTGTTATACTGCGACCAGCCATCGCCTCTGCATGGATGTGCAGTGCTGGGGTGGTTTGGTCGGATTCCCTGACTGAAAATATTGATACCCTGGATAGGGACAGTATTTTACTGACTATAGAGCATTTAAAGGATGCATTTCTATATATGCGAGATGCACAGAGGGATATTTGCACTCTGGCATCGAGAGTAAGTGCGATGTCCATATCTGCCAGAAGAAGTTTATGGACGCGACAATGGTCAGGTGATGCGGATTCCAAACGGCATATGGAAGTATTGCCGTATAAGGGGGAGGAATTATTTGGGGTCGGTCTATCGGATTTGGTGGCCACGGCAACAGCCGGGAAATCCACCTTTTTACCTCAGGTCCCCTCCCAACAGAAAAAGACACCGTCTTTTCAGCCGCAGTCCTTTCGTTCCTATAGGAACAAGCGGGCGAAAGGACAGTCATATTTGCCCCGAGGCAAAGGAAAGGGTAAGAGAGTGCACCAAGCAGCTTCTTCCCAGGAGCAGAAGCCCCCCCCGGCTTCTGCAAAGCCCTCAGCATGACGTTGGGGCTTTACAAGCGGACTCAGGGGCGGTGGGGGGTCGACTCAAGAATTTCAGCGCACAGTGGGCTCACTCACAGGTGGACCCCTGGATCCTGCAGATAATATCTCAGGGTTACAGGTTGGAATTCGAGAAGTCTCCCCCTCGCCGGTTCCTAAAGTCTGCTCTGCCAACGTCTCCCTCAGACAGGGCGACGGTATTGGAAGCCATTCACAAGCTGTATTCTCAGCAGGTGATAGTCAAGGTACCCCTCCTACAACAGGGAAAGGGGTATTATTCCACACTATTTGTGGTACCGAAGCCGGACGGCTCGGTAAGACCTATTCTAAATCTGAAATCTTTGAACCTGTACATACAAAAATTCAAGTTCAAGATGGAGTCACTCAGAGCAGTGATAGCGAATCTGGAAGAAGGGGACTTTATGGTGTCCCTGGACATCAAGGATGCTTACCTGCATGTCCCAATTTGCCCTTCACATCAAGGGTACCTCAGGTTCGTGGTGCAAAACTGTCATTATCAGTTTCAGACGCTGCCGTTTGGATTGTCCACGGCACCTCGGGTCTTTACCAAGGTAATGGCCGAAATGATGTTTCTTCTACGAAGAAAAGGCGTATTAATTATCCCTTACTTGGACGATCTCCTGATAAGGGCAAGGTCCAGGGAACAGCTGGGGGACGTAGTAGCACTAACCCAAATAGTGCTGCAACAGCACGGGTGGATTCTGAATTTTCCAAAATCTCAATTGACCCCGACGACACGTCTGCTGTTCCTGGGAATGATTCTGGACACGGTTCAGAAAAAGGTGTTTCTTCCGGAGGAGAAAGCCAAGGAGTTATCCGAACTTGTCAGGAACCTCCTAAAACCAGGGAAAGTGTCTGTGCATCAATGCACAAGAGTCCTGGGAAAGATGGTGGCTTCTTACGAAGCGATTCCATTCGGCAGATTCCACGCACGAACTTTTCAGTGGGATCTGCTGGACAAATGGTCCGGATCGCATCTGCAGATGCATCAGCGGATAACCTTGTCGCCACGGACAAGGGTGTCTCTTCTGTGGTGGTTGCAGAGTGCTCATCTGTTAGAGGGCCGCAGATTCGGCATACAGGACTGGGTCCTGGTGACCACGGATGCCAGTCTGAGAGGCTGGGGAGCGGTCACACAGGGAAGAAACTTCCAGGGAGTATGGTCAAACCTGGAGATGTCTCTTCACATAAATATACTGGAGCTAAGAGCGATTTACAATGCTCTAAGCCTGGCTAAACCCCTGCTTCAGGGTCAGCCGGTGTTGATCCAGTCGGACAACATCACGGCAGTCGCCCACGTAAACAGACAGGGCGGCACAAGAAGCAGGAGAGCAATGGCAGAAGCTGCAAGGATTCTTCGCTGGGCGGAAGATCATGTGATAGCACTGTCAGCAGTGTTCATTCCGGGAGTGGACAACTGGGAAGCAGACTTCCTCAGCAGACACGATCTACACCCGGGAGAGTGGGGACTTCATCCAGAAGTCTTCCACATGATTGTGAACCGTTGGGAAAAACCAAAGGTGGACATGATGGCGTCTCGCCTCAACAAAAAACTGGACAGGTATTGCGCCAGGTCAAGAGACCCTCAGGCAATAGCTGTGGACGCTCTGGTAACGCCGTGGGTGTTCCAGTCAGTGTATGTGTTTCCTCCTCTGCCTCGCATACCAAAAGTACTGAGAATTATACGGCAAAGGGGAGTAAGAACGATACTCGTGGCTCCGGATTGGCCAAGAAGAACTTGGTACCCGGAACTTCAGGAGATGCTCACGGAAGATCCGTGGCCTCTACCTCTAAGACGGGACCTGCTTCAGCAGGGACCGTGTCTATTCCAAGTCTTACCGCGGCTGCGTTTGACGGCATGGCGGTTGAACGCCGAATTCTAAGGGAAAAAGGCATTCCGGAAGAGGTCATTCCTACACTGGTAAAAGCCAGGAAGGAGGTGACTGCACAACATTATCACCGCATTTGGAGAAAATATGTTGCGTGGTGTGAGGCCAGGAAGGCCCCCACGGAGGAATTTCAATTGGGTCGATTCCTACATTTCCTGCAAACAGGATTGTCTATGGGCCTCAAGTTGGGGTCCATTAAGGTTCAAATTTCGGCCCTGTCGATTTTCTTCCAGAAAGAATTGGCTTCAGTTCCTGAAGTCCAGACTTTTGTAAAAGGAGTACTACATATACAGCCCCCGGTTGTGCCCCCAGTGGCTCCGTGGGACCTTAATGTAGTTTTGGATTTTCTCAAATCCCATTGGTTTGAGCCACTCAAATCGGCGGATTTGAAATATCTTACATGGAAAGTAACCATGCTACTGGCCCTGGCTTCAGCCAGGAGAGTGTCAGAATTGGCGGCTTTATTGTATAAAAGCCCATATCTGATTTTCCATTCGGACAGGGCAGAACTGCGGACGCGTCCTCATTTTCTGCCTAAGGTGGTGTCAGCGTTTCACCTGAACCAGCCTATTGTGGTGCCTGCGGCTACTAGCGATTTGGAGGATTCCAAGTTGCTGGACGTTGTCAGGGCATTGAAAATAAGATTTTACTTACCGATAAATCTATTTCTCGTAGTCCGTAGTGGATGCTGGGGACTCCGTCAGGACCATGGGGAATAGCGGCTCCGCAGGAGACAGGGCACAAAAGTAAAAGCTTTAGGATCAGGTGGTGTGCACTGGCTCCTCCCCCCATGACCCTCCTCCAAGCCTCAGTTAGGACACTGTGCCCGGACGAGCGTACACAATAAGGAAGGATTTTGAATCCCGGGTAAGACTCATACCAGCCACACCAATCACACTGTACAACCTGTGATCTGAACCCAGTTAACAGCATGATAACAGCGGAGCCTCTGAAAAGATGGCTCACAACAATAATAACCCGATTTTTGTACCAATAACTATGTACAAGTATTGCAGACAATCCGCACTTGGGATGGGCGCCCAGCATCCACTACGGACTACGAGAAATATATTTATCGGTAAGTAAAATCTTATTTTCTCTAACGTCCTAGTGGATGCTGGGGACTCCGTCAGGACCATGGGGATTATACCAAAGCTCCCAAACGGGCGGGAGAGTGCGGATGACTCTGCAGCACCGAATGAGAGAACTCCAGGTCCTCTTTAGCCAGGGTATCAAATTTGTAGAATTTTACAAACGTGTTCTCCCCCCGACCACGTAGCTGCTCTGCAGAGTTGTAATGCCGAGACCCCTCGGGCAGCCGCCCAGGATGAGCCCACCTTCCTTGTGGAATGGGCATTTACATATTTTGGCTGTGGCAGGCCTGCCACAGAATGTGCAAGCTGAATTGTACTACACATCCAACTAGCAATCGTCTGCTTAGAAGCAAGAGCACCCAGTTTGTTGGGTGCATACAGGATAACAGCAAGTCAGTTTTCCTGACTCCAGCCGTCCTGGAAACCGATATTTTCAGGGCCCTGACAACATCTAGCAACTTGGAGTCCTCCAAGTCCCTAGTAGCCGCAGGTACCACAATAAGCTTGTTCAGGTGAAACGCTGACACCACCTTAGGGAGAAACTGGGGACGAGTCCGCAGCTCTGCCCTGTCCGAATGGACAATCAGATATGGGCTTTTGTGAGACAAAGCCGCCAATTCTGACACTCGCCTGGCCGAGGCCAGGGCCAACATCATGGTCACTTTCCATGTGAGATATTTCAAATCCACAGATTTGAGCGGTTTAAACCAATGTGATTTGAGGAATCCCAGCACTACGTTGAGATCCCACAGTGCCACTGGAGGCACAAAAGGGGGTTGTATATGCAGTACTCCCTTGACAAACTTCTGGACTTCAGGAACTGAAGCCAATTCTTTCTGGAAGAAAATCGACAGGGCCGAAATTTGAACCTTAATGGACCCCAATCTGAGGCCCATAGACAATCCTGTTTGCAGGAAATGCAGGAATCGGCCGAGTTGAAATTTCTTCGTGGAGCCTTCCTGGCCTCACACCACGCAACATATTTTCGCCACATGTGGTGATAATGTTGTGCGGTCACGTCCTTCCTGGCTTTGACCATGGTAGGAAAGACCTCTTCCGGAATGCCTTTTTCCCTTAGGATCCGGCGTTCAACCGCCATGCCGTCAAACGCAGCCGCGGTAAGTCTTGGAACAGACATGGTACGTGCTGAAGCAAGTCCCTTCTTAGCGGCAGAGGTCATGAGTCCTCTGTGAGTATCTCTTGAAGTTCCGGGTACCAAGTCCTTCTTGGCCAATCCGGAGCCACGAGTATAGTTCTTACTCCTCTACGTCTTATAATTCTCAATACCTTGGGTATGAGAAGCAGAGGAGGAAACACATACACCGACTGGTACGCCCACGGTGTTACCAGAACGTCCACAGCTATTGCCTGAAAGTCTCTTGACCTGGCGCAATACCTGTCCAGTTTTTTGTTCATGCGGGACGCCATCATGTACACCTTTGGTCTTTCCCAACGGTTCACAATCATGTGGAAAACTTCCCGATGAAGTCCCCACTCTCCCGGGTGGAGGTCGAGCCTGCTGAGGAAGTCTGCTTCCCAGTTGTCCACTCCCGGAATGAACACTGCTGACAGTGCTATCACATGATTTTCCGCCCAGCGAAAAATCCTTGCAGTTTTTGCCATTGCCCTCCTGCTTCTTGTGCCGCCCTGTCTGTTTACGTGGGCGACTGCCGTGATGTTGTCCCACTGGATCAATACCGGCTGACCTTGAAGCAGAGGTCTTGCTAAGCTTAGAGCATTATAAATTGCCCTTAGCTCCAGTATATTTATGTGGAGAAAAGTCTCCAGACTTGATCACACTCCCTGGAAATTTTTTCCCTGTGTGACTGCTCCCCAGCCTCTCAGGCTGGCCTCCATGGTCACCAGCATCCAATCCTGAATGCCGAATCTGCGGCCCTCTAGAAGATGAGCACTCTGTAACCACCACAGGAGAGACACCCTTGTCCTTGGAGATAGGGTTATCCGCTGATGCATCTGAAGATGCGATCCGGACCATTTGTCCAGCAGATCCCACTGAAAAGTTCTTGCGTGGAATCTGCCGAATGGAATCGCTTCGTAATAAGCCACCATTTTTCCCAGGACTCTTGTGCAATGATGCACTGACACTTTTCCTGGTTTTAGGAGGTTCCTGACTAGCTCGGATAACTCCCTGGCTTTCTCCTCCGGGAGAAACACCTTTTTCTGGACTGTGTCCAGAATCATCCCTAGGAACAGCAGACGTGTCGTCGGAAACAACTGCGGTTTTGGAATATTTATATCCACCCGTGCTGTCGTAGAACTACTTGAGATAGTGCTACTCCGACCTCCAACTGTTCTCTGGACCTTGCTCTTATCAGGAGATCGTCCATTTTCTTCGAAGAAGAATCATCATTTCGGGCATTACCTTGGTAAAGACCCGGAGTGCCGTGGACAATCCAAACGGCAGCGTCTGAAACTGATAGTGACAGTTCTGTACCACGAACCTGAGATACCCTTGGAGAGAAGGGCAAATTGGGACATGGAGGTAAGCATCCCTGATGTCCCGGGACACCATATAGTCCCCTTCTTCCTGGTTCGCTATCACTGCTCTGAGTGACTCCATCTTGATTTGAACCTTTGTAAGTGTTCAAATATTTCAGATTTAGAATAGGTCTCACCGAGCCTTCTGGTTTCAGTACCACAATATAGTGTGGAATAATACCCCTTTCCTTGTTGTAGGAGGGGTACTTTGATTATCACCTGCTGGGAATACAGCTTGTGAATTGTTTCCAATACTGGCTCCCTGTCGGAGGGAGACGTTGGTAAAGCAGACTTCAGGAACCTGCGAGGGGAAACGTCTCGACTTTCCAATCTGTACCCCTGGGATACTACTTGTAGGATCCAGGGGTCCTGTACGGCTCCAGCGTCATGCTGAGAACTTGGCAGAAGCGGTGGAAGGCTTCTGTTCCTGGGAATGGGCTGCCTGCTGCAGTCTTCTTCCCTTTCCTCTATCCCTGGGCAGATATGCTTATGGGGACGAAAGGACTGAGGCTGAAAAGACGGTGTCTTTTTCTGCATAGATGTGACTTAGGGTAAAAACGGTGGATTTCCCAGCAGTTGCCGTGGCCACCAGGTCCGATGGACCGACCCCAAATAACTCCTCCCCCTTATACGGCAATACATCTTTGTGCCGTTTGGAATCTGCATCACCTGACCACTGTCGTGTCCATAAACATCTTTTGGCAGATATGGACATCGCACTTACTCTTGATGCCAGAGTGCAAATATCCCTCTGTGCATCTCGCATATATAGAAATGCATTCTTTAAATGCTCTATAGTAAATAAAATACTGTCCCTGTCAAGGGTATCAATATTTTCAGTCAGGGAATCCGACCAAGCCACCCCCGCGCTGCACATCCAGGCTGAGGCGATCGCTGGTCGCAGTATAACACCAGTATGTGTGTATATACTTTTTAGGATATTTTCCAGCCTCCTATCAGCTGGCTCCTTGAGGGCGGCCGTATCTGGAGACGGTACCGCCACTTGTTTTGATAAGCGTGTGAGCGCCTTATCCACCCTAAGGGGTGTTTCCCAACGCGCCCTAACTTCTGGCGGGAAAGGGTATACCGCCAATAATTTTCTATCGGGGGAACCCCGCGCCTCATCACACACTTCATTTAATTTATCTGATTCAGGAAAAACTATAGGTAGTTTTTCCACACCCCACATAATACCCTTTTTTGTGGTACTTGTAGTATCAGAAATATGTAACACCTCCTTCATTGCCCTTAACAAGTAACGTGTGGCCCTAAAGGAAAATACGTTTGTTTCTTCACCGTCGACACTGGAGTCAGTGTCCGTGTCTGTGTCTGTGTCGACCGACTGAGGTAAAATGGGCATTATAACGTCCCTGACGGTGTTTTAGACGCCTGGACAGATACTAATATGTTTGCCGGCCGTCACATGTCGTCAACCGACTTGCAGCGTGTTGACATTATCACGTAATTCCTTAAATAAGCCATCTATTCCGGTGTCGACTCCCTAGAGAGTGACATCACCATTACAGGCAATTTGCTCCGCCTCCCAACATCGTCCTCATACATGTCGACACACACGTACCGACACACAGCACACACACAGGGAATGCTCTGATAGAGGACAGGACCCACTAGCCCTTTGGGGAGACAGAGGGAGAGTTTGCCAGCACACACCAAAAACGCTATAATTATACAGGGACAACCTTTATATAAGTGCTTTTCCCTTATAGCATTTTAATATATGTAGTCATATCGCCAAATCAGTGCCCCCCCTCTCTGTTTTAACCCTGTTTCTGTAGTGCAGTGCAGGGGAGAGCCTGGGAGCCTTCCCACCAGCATTTCTGTGAGGGAAAATGGCGCTGTGTGCTGAGGAGAATAGGCCCCGCCCCCTTTTCGGCGGGCTTCTTCTCCCGTTTTTCTGAGACCTGGCAGGGGTTAAATACATCCATATAGCCCCCAGGGGCTATATGTGATGTATTTTTAGCCAGAATAAGGTACTATCATTGCTGCCCAGGGTGCCCCCCCCCAGCACCCTGCACCCTCAGTGACCGCTGTTATGAAGTGTGCTGACAACAATGGCGCACAGCTGCAGTGCTGTGCGCTACCTTATGAAGACTGAAAAGTCTTCTGCCGCCGGTTTTTGGACCTCTTCATTTTTCGGCATCTGCAAGGGGGTCGGCGGCGCGGCTCCGGGACGAACCCCAGGGTGAGACCTGTGTTCCGACTCCCTCTGGAGCTAATGGTGTCCAGTAGCCTAAGAAGCCAATCCATCCTGCACGCAGGTGAGTTCACTTCTCTCCCCTAAGTCCCTCGATGCAGTGAGCCTGTTGCCAGCAGGACTCACTGAAAATAAAAAACCTAACAAAACTTTTACTCTAAGCAGCTCTTTAGGAGAGCCACCTAGATTGCACCCTTCTCGGCCGGGCACAAAAATCTAACTGGGGCTTGGAGGAGGGTCATGGGGGGAGGAGCCAGTGCACACCACCTGATCCTAAAGCTTTTACTTTTGTGCCCTGTCTCCTGCGGAGCCGCTATTCCCCATGGTCCTGACGGAGTCCCCAGCATCCACTAGGACGTTAGAGAAAATATATATTTCAAGGACGGCTGGAGTCAGAAAATCTGACTCGCTGTTTATACTGTATGCACCCAACAAGCTGGGTGCTCCTGCTTCTAAGCAGACGATTGCTCGTTGGATTTGTAGCACAATTCAACTTGCACATTCTGTGGCAGGCCTGCCACAGCCTAAATCTGTCAAGGCCCATTCCACAAGGAAGGTGGGCTCATCCTGGGCGGCTGCCCGAGGGGTCTCGGCATTACAACTCTGCCGAGCAGCTACGTGGTCGGGGGAGAACACGTTTGTAAAATTCTACAAATTTGATACCCTGGCTAAAGAGGACCTGGAGTTCTCTCATTCGGTGCTGCAGAGTCATCCGCACTCTCCCGTCCGTTTGGGAGCTTTGGTATAATCCCCATGGTCCTTTCAGGAACCCCAGCATCCTGACGGAGTCCCCAGCATCCACTAGGACGTTAGAGAAAATAAGATTTTACTTACCGATAAATCTATTTATCGTAGTCCGTAGTGGATGCTGGGCGCCCATCCCAAGTGCGGATTGTCTGCAATACTTGTACATAGTTATTGTTACAAAAAAAAATCGGGTTGTTATTGTTGTGAGCCGTCTGTTCAGAGGCTCCTACGTTGTCATACTGTTAACTGGGTTCAGATCACAAGTTGTACGGTGTGATTGGTGTGGCTGGTATGAGTCTTACCCGGGATTCAAAATCCTTCCTTATTGTGTACGCTCGTCCGGGCACAGTATCCTAACTGAGGCTTGGAGGAGGGTCATGGGGGGAGGAGCCAGTGCACACCACCTGATCCTAAAGCTTTATTTTTGTGCCCTGTCTCCTGCGGAGCCGCTAATCCCCATGGTCCTGACGGAGTCCCCAGCATCCACTACGGACTACGAGAAATAGATTTATCGGTAAGTAAAATCTTATTTTATGTTTCATATACACCTTATACACACAGCCTGAAGGTCATTTAATACAATATTTTTAATAACTTTGTGTATTAAACAAAGATTGTGTACATTGAGCCATCAAAAAACAAAGGTTTCACTATCTCACTCTCACTCCAAAAATTCCGTATTTCGGAATATTCCGTATTTCGGAATATTTGGATATGGGATACTCAACCTGTATGTGGAGGAAGACCCTCTAATCCTTCGCTCTGAAGGGGTTACTACAGGGTAAAACTGAATTAGCTTGCATAGTATTAATAGTATTAATAATGGTTTTGATGAGCACAGAGGAGCCATTTTTTTTTTCAATTTGCTGTCATGCCTCTTATATCCTACATTTTACATTGACTACATTTACTTGTGGTAGAACACAATACTTTTTAGGCTTTTAGCTTTTCAAAATGTGTTTTGTTAGCAAATCTTTTCAACTTGTGTCAGGTGATTACTAGTTTGACACCTAGAAATCGTACTTGGGGAACAGAGGAGGGGGAGGTATGGTCAGTGGAAATGTAGAGAGGGTCTTAGAGGGAATGGAATAACTTTAGTTTTAGGAAGAGTGGGTTATCCAAATAAAGATGTCTGACATGCGCAGTAGTGACCTGATCGCGGCTCTGCAAAAAACGGCAGCGTACGATCAGGTTGGAATGATCCCCCATGTGTACACAGCTTGCGATACCGATGCCCTGTCCCGCGAGGTCGGTATTACAAGAAAAAATAGACTGTGCAGGCAAGTCAATTTTAACTATCTAGTACAAACTATAGTCAAAATCGTCCATAGCCAAAATCGCAAACACACAGTCAATACCGCATAGTTAAAATCACACATAAGTCAATATCTCACCGTCTGCAGTCCTATATATATATATATATATATATATATATATATATATATGTGTGTAAATAAAGTGTTCCTTAATGCGCAATTATTAAACCATAAGGTGAAATAACCTTACAGCCAATTTCTTGTTAATTACAGCTCTCTTTGGACAGCTTCAACAAAAGAAAAGACCCTTTGCCGTTATGGGCCTACAGATGTAAATATAAAGAAATATCTTTGAGGAGCGCTCTTACTTGATGGATAGCCCAAACTATTTTATGGATACATACTGAGGATGATTTTATCCTGAAGAAATATTTAGAATAATCTTTACCAGCAACAATCCTACACGTCTGTGTGCTCTGGAGTCCAAACGTGGATGTGTAGGATTGTTGCTGGTAAAAATCAGAGACCTGATAACAGCTAGGAGCCTTCTCTTATTCTAATCTAAGCTTTAAAATTTCATAATTATGGAATCCTGCTAAACTGTCACTAGGCTGTAGAAACCAATTGAGATTATTCTAAATATTTCTTTAGTAAAATAACTTGTCTTCGCTTATGGTATCAATCATTAAGTCACCATTTAAGGAGGAAATCAATTCAATCAGCCGTGGCACAATAATAAGAAAACTATTTTTGCCTAAGAATTAACATCCCTGAAGAAGTCGCCATAGACGAAACGCGTTGGTGAAACAAAATATTTTATTATAATATTTTTTTTTATTGTATTAACAAAAACTGAACGAATATATGAGTTTTCTAGTGATGAACAATTTTTTGTCAGAAATGATTATGAAAAACGTATTTTTGAATATGTCATTTGCATTTTCATAAAAAAGATGTGTTTTTAATATTTGGGTATATGTGTATATAAGGTACTGATAAAATTATCCTCAGTTCGTATCCATAAAATAGTTTGGACTATCCACCAATGCCCCACAGAGTTAGAAACACGCAATCAGACAGAAATGCACAGTCATTCAGACAATGGTATGCTAACATTTCCTTCATCTGTAATAATGTGGAGATAAATTATTCATGTTAAGCATAATGTCACAGCTAGCATTTTTAGCTATTTTTAATCTCTACTTTCATTATTGTCTTTGTAGAGCAGCAAATTTATCATTGTGAACCACTTACTTGGCAGGATCATATGGCGTTTGACAGCAGCGAGCTGGACTTTCACAGAAACAGTCACATCGCTTGCCACTGTGTCCACTCATTTCCCCAGCAATTTCATGCGCAGATCAGAACTCCTTTTCTTCCAGACCCTCGATAGTGATTTAGTTGTCTTTTTTTTATTTTATTTTGTATTGTTCTTATTACTTTTCATAACAGTAATACAAAATACAGTGGACGTCACACAAAAAGGATCAAATGCCAGATACAAATGTCCAGTACAAAAGCACATTTCCCATAATAACCTGTTTTTTATAAATTGTTTATATATTACAATATATTGAAGAAGCGTGGGGGAAAAAGAGAGAGAAAAAAAAAGGGGGGGGGGAGAGAGATAAAAAAGAAATGCATAGAAGAAGAAAAACCTCACAGCCCATGATTTTAGTTTAGGGGGTGGGGGGGGCAGGATCAAACAATAGATGCCCAGTCTCGCGTACCCACTCACTGTATTGTTTTATAATGGTCAGACTCCTTGTTTAACAACCAGGGGTACCAAGTCAGTGTAAAGGCCTTTCTCTTAGAGGCCAAGGAGGAGGTAATGTCATCCATGATCATATAGTGTTCTATATGAGCACACCATTCAGTCATGGTGGGGACTGCGATAGACTTTCAGTGCACTAGGATGACTGCCTTAGAGGCACTAAGGATATGGCGCAGTAGTGTGTTTTTATATTGCGATTAGGGTTTCCGCAGTAGATTTAAAAGCCAGAAACTAGGGCATGACGGTAAATCTTCCTGAAGAATAAGATTGACCATCTCTCTCACCATTCGCCAAAAAGTTTGAAGCAGGGGATATTCCCACCATATGTGTAGAGGGGTTCCAACAGCTGCCTTACATCTCCAGCAAGCGTTGGAAACTCCAGGGTACAACTTATACCAGCGAGTAAGTATTTTGCAATGTGTTTCTATTACCAACACATTTGCTGAAGAAGAAAACGTGTTGCTGAATATTTCTGACCAGTCATACCATATCTTCCAATTCGTATTCCTAATCACGTATAAATTTAGGCCTAGAGGTGAAAGCCTGATCAATTATTAATTTGTAGATGGTAGAAAGGGAGTGGCAAGGGTATGCTTGGGCAAGGCACATGTTCTCATATGGAGTAGTCATATGTCTACAAGGTACATGTGTGTATAAACACATTAGGAAGTGTTTTTTCTCAGACGTCCTAGAGGATGCTGGGGACTCCATAAGGACCATAGGGTATAGACGGGATCCGCAGGAGACATGGGCACACTATAAGACTTTGAATGGGTGTGAACTGGCTCCTCCCTCTATGCCCCTCCTCCATACTCCAGTTAGATTCTGTGCCCAGGAGAGACTGGACACACACTAGGGGAGCTCTACTAGTTTCTCTGAAAAGACTTTATGTTAGGTTTTTTATTTTCAGAAAGACCTGCTGGCTACAGGCTCTCTGCTTCGTGAGAGAGAGGGGAGAGAAGTCAGACCTACTTCTTCTGAGTTAAGGGCTCTGTTTCTTAGGCTACTGGACACCATTAGCTCCAGAGGGTTCGATCACTTGGTGCACCTAGCTGCTTGTTCCCGGAGCCGCGCCGTCAACCCCCTCACAGAAGCCAGAAGAAAGAAGCCAGGTGAGTATTAGAAGAACAGAAGACTTCAGTGACGGCAGAAGACTTCAGAGTCTCAGAGGTACCACGCAGCGGTCGCGCTGCGCGCCATTGCTCCCACACACCAACGGCACTACAAGGGTGCAGGGCGCAGGGGGGGGGCGCCCTGGGCAGCAATATAGCTCTCCATTGAGCCTGGCAAAAGTTGTATACAGTGCATAGGCACTGTTCCATGAGCCTGTAACTCGAGCACAGACATGGTTGTATTTGTGGGGGAGTGATATTAAAATGATATGTATATACTTCCCTCGGACCCCTCGGGGTCGCAAGAATGTTATTTTGCTTGGTTACTACTCCCTGTTGTCGACGAATACTATGTTTTATGACTTTTATGTCGACCATAAGGTTTCCTGGTTATATCCACAACTTGGGCATTCAGTACATGGTCATACACATTCAGAACACATTAATGTCACTAGGGACCCTGCGGTTCCAGACAAACTACTTATATGTATGATATATATAGGATATGTGCGTATATGTGTATTAAAATATGCATATTCATATTACAATTTCTAATGAATGCTGAAGTAAAGGTATTCCTTCTCATGTGCTGGTCACTCTGTTGTTAAAGCTCTAGGTCAGCCGTGACGAGTTGGTCTCAGATCCTCACAAGGAGTCCAAATGTTTATTCTTTTCCCGTCGCAGATAGAATACAGTGAAAGTCAACTCCTGGTCTGCTCTGGGCCCTGTCACAAAGGATCATATACGGGAAGCTAAGTGATATTTTAATTATATGCTTTGATGATATTTGCATTACATGCGCATGGTGGAGTGCTTGTATTCAGAAATGGTCGGTTACCTTGGCATCCGATAGAATTACTCTAGAGAGAGAGGGGATGTTTCTTATGTTGGGTCTTCTCTATAACATTGCGGCAGGCTGCCGTGCGACTACAGGAGGTATGGCCAAGGGAATGCTGAGGCTGACTCCGAGAGATACTGGAGTATTTTCCCTGTGAAGGTGTAACCGCTGTTTGGGAATGCCTTAGTAAAGTTACTCTCGGCAGATACCACTGGTAGGTCTACCTTCGTGAGATAGGTTCCCTCACAACGGTTGATGATTCATTCTTTTGTGGGATGCAGTCATTTTTTTTTTGAGTAGAGTGTGTTTATTCAGCATAAGTAATAATTTTACAGACATTTCAGTGCATTCGGGAAATAAAGAACACAGTTGGTACAGATCAACAGTCCGAACATTTTCCACCCCAGCCAGCAACAGTGTAGAATGAGCTCCGCTGGCATATTCATTCCATTGCCAACAAACTCATAGCACAAATAATCGCTAATGTCTGTAAGCAAAACGTAATCCACATTCATAACATTTTCCAGTTTTTCTCCCCAAATTATTTTAAATTAACATCCTATCTAGGAGGCTGAAATACAGCCTGTTAAACTCTTAAAGAAAACAAAAACACAACAAAAGCAGCATAGAAACAAAAAAAATAAAAAAATCTGCTGAACTAAAAATAGAGATTCCTGATTCGACACAACTGTGTGAGGTGAAATGTATCAATGTTATAAAATACTATATAAAGAGTGAGATAACGGACTCAGCTCGACGCCACAAGGCCCAGAGAGCGCCCCGCCTCCAGGGCTCAATGCACCCTATATTCTAAGGGCAGGGGAGGCATATGTAGAATTGATCCAGGGGACCATATTTTCTCGTACTTAAAAAGGGCGTTATTTTTCATGTGTATATATATATCGGTCCTTCAATAGGGTGTCGTTCACCAGAGCCCTGAATGCAGATATTGTAGGGGTTTGTGGGGCCATCCATGACCGTGCAATACACACCTTGGCCAGGGCGCAGACATGACGGGCATACATACCCTCCCACCTAGACCCGGAGTCAAGCCCTCCCACCCCCAGGATACAGAGTCTCGGGGTCAGCATGTCTCTAGGTATCCCCGTGTGTTCCAGAATCGACCCGACCCCAGCCCAGAACACCTGCAAGGGTGGACACTCCCACAGAAGGTGCCAGAAGGCTCCTCCAGCGGCCCCGCATTTAGGACAAACTGCATCACCGCCAGCCCTAAACCTGGCCAGCCTATTCGGGGTCATATATGATCTGTGCAAAAGGAAGAGTTGAATTTGTTGAAACCTTAGTGATTTAGTGACTGTACTCGGGTTCCCCAGCGCGACCTCCCAGTCCTCCTCATCTATGGGACACAAATCACACTCCCAGCGCTCCCGAAGGCCCGAGAACGGGTCCGTGTGAACTGTTTTAAGAAGATACGAGTAAGTGAAGGAGATCACCCTAACTCGACCCAGTGTCTGTAAAAAGGTCTTTATGGGGAAGGGGAGGAGCACCGGGGGAGAATCCCCGAACTGTGACTGCAAAGCGTGTCTGAGCTGTAAAAATTTGTAAAAGTGGGAGCCTGGAAGACCAAACTCCTCCTTTATTTGTTGAAACGACTTCAGTGTGCCATCGCTGTATAACTGGGAAATGGAAACCATGGAGTACGGTGCCCACGCCACCCCACCCTCCAGGGACCCCAGCTCAGAAAGCGAAGCGGAGTGCCAGAGGGGAGTATCCAGGTCCATGCCACCATATCCTAGCAGACCCTTCAATGCTAGCCAAATCTTCATGGCCTGAAAAACAATAGGAGGAGAGAACTGAGAAGCGCTCCCTCCCACCAAAACCTGCGACGGGGAGAGGTCCGGATACTAGCACCTGAGAAACGCCCAGTATAAACCCCCATCGTCCTCCCCCCGGAGCCAAGTGCCAATATGTGACAACTGGGCCGCAAAATAATATAGTTGGAAGTGAGGCAGGGCCAAACCGCCATCCACTTTTTGTCTAGTAAGAGTAAGTAGCTTTATTCGAGGTCTTTTTTTGGCCCATATCAGGGATGTTAATATGCTATTAAATTTCTTAATAAAGGCCGGGAATATATAGACAGGGGATTGTGAAAAAACATACAGTAGTTTGGGCAAAACTATCATTTTAATTAGGCTAACCCTACCTGTCATTGTCAGCGGGAGTTTACACCAAGCTCTTGACTTGCGCACTATCATCTGTACGAGTGGATCAAGGTTCAATGGTATAAAGTCCGAGGGGTCATTAGTAACTTGGATTCCAAGATACTTAAACTGGCCTGTCCAGCATAACGGCAAGGAGAGTCTTGGGACTTGGGGAGGAGAGCCCATTATGGGCATAATAAATGATTTGGACCAGTTTATGCGGAGTCCAGAAAAGCCGCAGAATTTCTCAATGACCTGCAGCACGACAGGCATTTCCACAGCGTAGTCATTCAGGAATAACAGCAGTTCATCCGCATAAAGGGCTATCTTATCAATGCAAGGGCCTATAGCAACTCCCCCAATGTCCGGGTGCATTCTAATCAAGCAAGCCAAGGGCTCTATGGCTATGGCAAACAGGGGAGAAAGGGGGCAACCTTGCCTGGTGCCCCGAGCCAGACTAAAGGAGGAAGAGATGTAACCGTTGACCAAGACTCTGGCGCGCGGATTTTGATATAGCAATCTGATCCATTGTATAAAATTAGGGCCGAAGCCCATACATTTCATGACCCCCCCACAGGTAGGACCATTTGACACTGTCGAACGCTTTGGCCGCATCCAGGGAGACCACTACCGCGTCTGAGGGGAAGTCATGAGGAGCCTGCAAAATAGTGTGCAGCCTGCGCAGATTAATAGACGTGGACATACCTGGCATAAAGCCGGACTGGTCCCGGTGTATAACGGATTTAATAACCGAGTTGTGCCGGAGCGCCAGAATCTTTGCCAAGATCTTGGCATCGGTGGGGATGAGAGAGATCGGCCTATAGGATTCCAAGAGTCTTGGGTCCTTACCGGGCTTTGGCAGCACAATAATGACAGCCTCGGACATTGAGGGAGGAAGTTGATTAGCAGTAAATATATTGGTATAAATATCAAATAACTTAGAGCCAAAGAAGTGTAGATACTGTTTATACAGTTCAGTGGGAATACCGTCGCTTCCCGGAGACTTGCCACTGGGAGACAAACCCACTGCCGTAGTCACCTCTTCCAAGGACAGAGGCGCGTCCAATATGTCCCTAGCTTCGGAGGAAAGTTTGGAAAGGGGTATATTAATCAAATATGTGTCTTCCATGGAGCATGTCAGTTGAGATTCATAAACCATTTGGAAATATGAGAGGAACATTTGCGCAATGTCAGGGGTGTTATCTACAATGGATCCGCCAGGGCCAGACATCTGCACTATCGTAGTCCCGGGTCGGTCATAATGCACAAAATGGGCCATCAAGCTACCCGGTCTGTCTGCCTGCATATATATGGTAGTGGCTCGGAACAGAAGGGAGCGCGCATTTCTATCTGAGAGGTGAGTCAGCCATGCCTCCTGAGCCGTCAGCCAACTCGCCTTAAGCGCAGGGGTGCCTTCTGCCAAATAGCGGGTCTCTAGGTCCCTATACTCGGATTCAAGTTGTCTCTCTGTCGCCCTGCTAGCCATCTTGCAGGCCGCTATTTTGCCTATCAGTGTACCACGTAAATAAGCCTTGAACGAATCCCACAACAGGTGCCGGGGCCGAGCCCACATTGTTCGCGAAAAAATCTTCCCATTTGGACGTCAAATCTGGGCAGTCGCCCAACTGAGTCAACCAGGATGGATGTAACTTCCAATAGGACTGTCCCCTCCGGCACTCCACATCTAGAGATAACATTAGGGGCGAGTGGTCAGACGGGGGGGTCCGTGCCTCATAATGAACATCCGTTATACTAGGTAAGAGCTCGGGCGAAACCAGGGCCAGGTCATGAGCCATACGTGCTGGAGAAACAAGAGAACTGCCTAAGCGCAGGATACCTAGCCCTCCAGGCGTCCACCTACTGCACACTATCTAAAAAATCTGCAAACTTAGATTTAGGAGTAGGCGGACAACCCCCCACCCCTGTAGCCTGGGAAGACCTCCATCTGTCCAGAGAGGCGTCAAGTACATTATTAAAGTCCCCCATACAAATAACAGGGATATGAGGGGAAGTGGCAATAAATGAGGTGGCGTTCTGCAATACATCATACGAAAATGGTGGAGGAACATATACCGACAAAAGAAACAAATTACGGGAGTTCAGTTTGCATTCCAGAAACACAAACCTGCCATAAGGATCCGTATTAACCGTAATCAATTCAAACTGGACAGTTCTCTTTATCAAGACCGACACCCCCCGGGAAGAGGAGGAGTGAGAGGAATGATACGCCCAGCCCACCCAAGGCCTGCGGAGCGACATCAGTCTAGTCCCTTCCAAATGAGTTTCACTCAGGCAAATAACGTCTGGGCCGTATTTCTTAATCATTTTGAGTACCAGGGATCGCTTTACTTTATTATTAATGCCCCGGACATTCCATGCCAAAATTTTTAAAGCAGACATGTCGTCCATAATATCGTCAGGGGCATGCCACACTTAGACTCCGCGGTGCGGAAAGGAGGCCCCATTATCAAAATTGTCCGGGCTTCTACTTGCCCATACAGAACTCTACCCCTCAAACCGTGTCGTCCGCAAGCCCCAGGCCACAAGCCAAGCCCTCCAAAATAACACAACATCACCCCACAGTTTAATATGCAGATATATAGAAAACAAACTAAAGAAAATAATAAAAAACACATAGAAAAACTAACTGCATCTCTGCAACATCCCCCCTCCCCGTATACCTCCCCGAACTGTGGCATACACTTATCCCGAACAAAACTCCAACCCTGAAGGTCCGAAAGCCTACGGCAACCGTATGCGTAGCATACAGACCTAAAAAACAAAAAAAACAAAAACAACCCCAATATAGAGAAACCTATACGTATATAGCTCTACGCAGCAAGGTCCAGAAGTTCTAACACATAAGGGTGCTCCCCGGGCATATACTTGCATACTTGAGGCCCATGTAGGAAAGAAACTGGGTGTCAGTCCGGAGCCAGCTGACGGACACCCGGAGCATATCTGTCCAGCCAGGCCGCCGCCTCCCTGGGAGAGCTGAAGAATTTGGTTTCCCCGTCCGCCACCACACGCAGCCTGGAGGGAAACAGCATCGAGTAGGGAAGGTTCAGGTCACGAAGACGCCTCTTGATGGGCAGGAACTGGGCCCGGTCTTTTTGGACATCCGCTGCGAAATCTGGAAATGCCGACACCCGGACACCATTCCGAAGAAGCGGGCCCTTTCGCGCGGCCCAGGCGTAAGACAGAGCCCCGGTCCTTATAATGCAAGAATTTGTCAATAAATGTTCGTGGTGGGGCGCCTGGGGGGCAAAGGCCGGAAAGGTACCCTGTGAGCCCGCTCCACCGCAAACTGGGATGTAAAGGATTCAGCGACGTAAGCCTTTCTGAGCCATGACTCCAGGAATTCCTCAGGATGTGCCCCCTCCTCCTTTTCTGGCAGGCCCACGAATCTCACATTGTTTCTGCAAAGGCGTCCCTCCATGTCCAGGAGTTTAGTTTGCATAGTCGAAACTTGCTGGGAGACTGCAGATACAGACCGCTGTAAAGGGCCACTGAGGTCCTCTAGATTAGAGACCCGCGTCTCGGTTTCACCCAGTCTCTCCCGTGCGCGGCGAACATCCTGGCGCAACAATGATAAGTCACACTGCACCTTCTCCATTTTGTCCGACAGGCGTTGTTCACTAGCCGCTATGGCCTCCAGGACCTGTTGAATGGAAGGAGCAGATGGCTGCATGTCCCCACCCGAAACGGCCCCAGTCGGGGGTACGGGTCGGGTAGAAGGGGAGGGTTTAGGTGAAGACTGCATCGGCTGGGTAGTAGGCTGGTGGGCAAACATCTCCAATTTAGCCGCAGCCGCGCTTTGGCCGCCCCTCACCATAGTATCCAGGTTCTAGCAGCACTTAAAGTCCAGGTATTCAGTGTCAGGAAATTCAGCAGTGGGTAGTAAATGCAGTGTCAGCACTGCACCAGGACCCCAAACAACGCCGCGTCCCCAGGTATGTTAACAGCAGCAGGAGCCTGATAGCAGCCTGTAGGAGTGCCAAAGGATAGTTTCAGGATGGGTAGCCTGGGGAGCTCCTGGATCCCGCTTCTTACTCACTAACCGCCGTGGCCACGCCCCGGGATGCAGTCATTTTAACCGGTTGGATACCGTTCTTTTTCCCCTTTCTTTGCAGATAGTGGAAGGTGAAAAGGTAAGAGGTCTGCAGCCTTTTCAGGTTCGCAGAAGCAGATATCGTCTTCTGTTTCTACCACATCCACCGCATGTCGCTGGGTCTATCTTGCTGGAGCCCACACCGGTGGGAACTCGTCTAATACTCTTCAGTCAGTCCTGGAATGGACTTGGACCTGTGAGTTAATAATAGAATCCAAAGGGGGACATACTGGATTTTACAGATAATTCCCCTCACTGATTTTTCAAATAGATCTTACCGATTCTCCTCTGGAAGGGGAGGTAGTATGCGACGCCATACCAGAGTTGCGTCAGAATCAGGACATTGTCCTGCTGTCCCTAAAAAAAAATTTTAAAAAAATTCTACTTAAGAACTTGAACTACAGGATGGAATCTCTCAGGCCAGGGATCTCCAACACGTAAAAGAAGAAAGGGGTTTACATGCGGTTTCCTCCGCATTAAGCTTACCTCGATTTGCTATCCAGGATTGTTTTTGCCATTTCACCGGAGTGATGGCAGTATGATGGTTTTCCTTCAGTAGTAAGAGCCATTATTATTCTGTACTGAGACGCTCTCCTGACTACGGCGAGGTCAAGAAACAAGTGGTACAAATCGTTGTTTCTCTCTGACAGTTCTTCAGCACAGAGAATGGCTGTTGTTCCCAACGACGCAGATGTCGGAGGTGGGTATCAGATTAGATACTGAACGGTTGAGAGTTTTTTTTTTCCTGTGGAAAGAGATCTGAGGATCCAGAGTCGGATCAGATTTGCAGTGACAACCCATCAATATGTTCCGTTGATGAAGAAGATGGGTGCGGCCTAAGAGGCCTTTTCGGTGAGCAGGTCAAATGCCAGAGTGGTTTTCACGGGACCAGTTGGACATGTGGTCTGGGTCTCACCTGCACATGCACCGGAATATAATCCTAAAGACCAGGATATCGCTCCTGTGGTGTCTGCACAGTTCTCACCTCCTAGAGGGACGAAGGTTCGGGATCCAGGATTAGATCCTGGTGTCCAGGCATGCAGGTCTCCGAGGCTGGGGGCAGTCTTTCCAAGGGAAGTATTTCCAGGGGAAAAGGTCAAGCTGAGAAGCTTTACCTCCATATTTGGAGGAAGTAGGTGTCTTGGTGTAAATCCTAGAAGTCGTTTTACTCCATTCTTTGCAAGCAGGTGTGGATGCTGGCCTAAAGTTAGGCTCTATTTCAGTGCAGTGTTCGGCCTTATAAATTTTCTTTCTAAATTAATTGGCCACCTTTCCGGAAGTTCAGACTTTTGTGAAAGGAGTGCTGCACATCCAACCTCCGTTTGTGCCCCCACTGGCACCGTGGGTCCTTAACGTGGTGTTGCAGTTTCTTATGTCACACTGGTTGAAACCTTTATGAAAGGTTGTGTTAAAATTTCTCTCTTGGAATGTGGTCATGTTATTGGCCTTGGCATCCGCAAGGCGGGTGTAGGAAGTTGCGGCTTCGTCTCACAAGAGCCCCTATTTGATCTTCCTTGTGGATAGAGCGGAATTGAGAAATCAGAGAATAGTTCTGCCAAAAGTGGTTTCTGTGATTCCCAGAAACCAGCATATTTTGATGCCTGTGGTTACTTAAGCATTGGCTGATTCAAAGTCTCTCGATGTAGTCAGGGCTTTGAATATTTATGTCGCCAGTTCAGCTCAGATTGGGGAAACAGAGGCTCTGTTTGTCCTGTATGCTCCCAGCAAAATTAGGGCGCCTGTTTCTATGCAGTCTGTTGCGCGCTAGATCTGTGATACGATTCGGCATGCTCGTTCTACGGCTGGATTGCCGTTACCGAAGTCGGTGGAGACCCATTCTACTTGGAAGATGGGCTCTTCTTGGGCGGATGCCAGAGGAGTCTCGGCGGTTCATCTTTGCCGAGCATCCACTTGGTCGGGTTCAAACACTTTTGCTAAGTTCTAACAAGTTTGATACCCTGGCTGATGAGGACCTCATGTTTGCGCAATCGGTGCTGCAGAGTCGTCCGCACTCTCCCGCCCGGTCTGGAGCTTTGGTATAAACCCCATGGTCCTTACGGAGTCCCCAGCATCCTCTAGGACGTCTGAGAAAATAGGATTTTAATACCTACCGGTAAATCCTTTTCTCTTAGTCCGTAGAGGGTGCTGGGCGCCCGTCCCAGTGCGTACTGTATATGCAGTTATTGGTTATGGTTACACTCTTGTGGTGTTTCTTTTCAGTCAGGCTGTTCCTGACGTTATTCATGCCATGGCATGTGGTATCTTATTATTGGTTGTGTTGACACACAGGTTGTTTTACATATTCTTTCAGCATGTGGCTGTGTATTTTTCATGCCGTTGGCTGGTGTTCTATTGAATGCCACGTTCTGCGGCATGTTCGAGGTGTGAGCTGGTATGACACTCACCGTGCTTAAACAATAAATTCTTTCCTCGAAATGTCCGTCTCCCTGGGCACAGTTCTCTAACTGGAATCTGGGGGAGGGGCATAGAGGGAGGAGCCAGTTCACACCCATTCAAAGTCTTATAGTGGGCCCATGTCTCCTACGGATCCCGTCTATACCCCATGGTCTCCAGCATCCTCTACAGACTAAGAGAAAAGGATTTACCGGTAGGTATTAAAATCCTATTATCTGTAGATACTTCCATATCTCGTTTTCTCTTGTTCTAGAGGATGCTGGGGTCCACATTAGTACCGTGGGGTATAGATGGGTCCCTTGGGAGCCATGGGCACTTTAAGAGTTTAATAGTGTGGGCTGGCTTCTCCCTCTATGCCCCTCCTACCAGACTCAGTTTAGAAAAAGTGCCCGGTGGAGCCGGTCACAGCTAGGGGAACTCCTAGGAGTTTTTCTAGTTTTATTGTTTTTCTAAGAGTGTTAGGTACAGGATGGCTGCTGGCAACAGCCTCCCTGCTTTGTGGGACTTAGGGGGGGGGGGGGGGGAGTAGGAACCAACTCTAGAAGGTAATGGTTCTCTATCTCCGCTGACAGGACACTGAGCTCCTGAGGGTGCTGATCGAAAGCCCACGAGGCGACCGCAGCACGCTGCCACCCCCTAACAGAGCCAGAAGATAGAAGAGTGGTGAGTATGACGCCGGCGACCCGGTAAGTGGGTCGCCGGCGGGAATGGCGGTACCAGCGTGGGAGTGTTACCAGGGTGTTATAGACAGGGGGGGAGAGTGTAATAATCGCTGTTTAATCTATTAAGGTTATTCAGTCAGCGCCGGCCGTTTACTGTATAAACTGCCTACTGGGGCACTGTGTGGCTGGCTCCATATACTCTGTGTCTCTCTGAAGGTACTCTAGGGGAAACTGTGTCTGCATTTTCCTGTGTATGTGTGTGTGTGTGTGTGTGTGTGTGTGTGTGTTTGTATAGCTCACATAAACATGTCTAGGAACTCTGTATCTTGTGCTGCAGAGTGTGTATCTTCTGAAGAGTCTATTCCATGTACTCAGGACTGTTATATACTGTCTCAGCCTTCTGAATCTGAGCCCTCATGGGTGGATTCTATTAGGGGAATGATATCCCAGATTTCATCTCGGATAGCTCAAAATGAGACTGAAACACAGGTTTTGAGAAAGTTGTTTGAGGTTTTGTCGTATTCAGCTCCCACTACCTCTTCAAAGACCCCAATTGTTTACCCTAAGAAGCGTGCTCTTGCCCAGATAATGCAAGCTGACACGGATACCGACTCTGATACAGGGGAAGGTGATGGGGATATGCAGGGGGGAGATGCATCCCTTCCTAATGGGGTGCAACTCATAATTGAGGCTATTAGGGACATTTTACACATTACTGATAAGGTACCTGAGCAAGTAGAGGAGGCTTACTTTACCGACAATAAGAAATCCTCCCTTACATTCCCTGCATCTAAGGAATTAAACGCGTTGTTTGAAAAATCCTGGGAAAACCCAGAGAAAAAATTCCAGATCTCAAAAAGGGTTCTCATTGCTTTTCCTTTCCCTGAGGAGGACAGGAAAAAGTGCGAAATCCCACCTGTAGTAGACGCTTCTGTATCTATGTTGTCTAAAAAAGTGGTTTTACCTGTCCTTGGGTCCACCACTTTAAAAGAGCCGGCTGACCGTAAGATTGAGACTACACTCAAGTCACTATACACACCTACTGGCTTAGCTTTAAGACCCACTATTGCTTGTGCGTGGATTTCTAAAGCCATAGTAAAGTGGTCAGGCACATTACTAGAGGAATTAGATTCTATGGATAGAAGTGACATTGCATTGTTTTTACGTCACATACAGGATTCTGCAGGTTTCATGGTGGAGGCCATGAAGGACCTTGGCCATCTTAATGCGAGGGCTTCTTCCATGGCTGTCTCGGCACGCAGGGAACTCTGGCTGCGCCAATGGTCTGCGGATGCAGAATCCAAGAAGAGTGTGGAGAACCTACCCTTCATAGGTCAGGCTCTGTTTGGGGAAGCGTTAGATCTGTGGATCTCCACGGCTACTGCGGGTAAGTCAACATTTCTTCCCTCAGCAACACTGCCGACTAGGAAATCTTATCCTACGTCTACTATGCAGTCCTTTCGGACGGCGAAAGTTAAAAAGTCCAAACCCCCTTCGAGAAATCCAGAAAGCCTGCACCAACAGGTTCACAGGAACAGAAACCTGGTTCTGCTTTCTCAAAATCCTCGGCATGACGGTGGACCTCCCAGCCTGGAGATCGGGCAGGTGGGAGCAAAACTAAGACATTTCAGTCATGTCTTGGTGTCATCAGGCCTGGACCCCTGGGTACAAGATATTGTTACCCAGGGGTACAGACTGGAGTTTCAAGAACTCCCACCTCACAGATTTTTCAAATCAGGCTTACCAGCTTTGCTGACAGAAAGTGCTATCCTACAGGAAGCCATTAAAAAATTGCTAAAGTCAAATGTCATTTTTCCAGTTCCACCTCACCTAGCAAACAAGGGTTATTACTCAAACCTGTTTGTGGTACCGAAACCGGATGGTTCGGTCAGGCCAATATTGAACCTAAAGTCATTGAACCCTTATTTGAGGGAATTCAAATTCAAGATGGAGTCTCTGAGAGCGGTGATCTCAGGTCTGGAGGTGGGAGAATTTCTAGTATCCTTAGATATCAAGGATGCGTACCTTCACATTCTGATCTGGCCGCCTCACCAGGCTTATCTAAGATTTGCGCTGCAGGACTGTCACTATCAGTTCCAGGCACTGCCGTTTGGCCTCTCCACGGCACCGAGGGTGTTCACCAAGGTCATGGCGGAGATGATGCTACTCCTCCGCAAGCAGGGTGTGAACATAAATCCTTATCTGGACGATCTGCTGATAAAAGTGTCTTCCAGGGAGAAGCTGTTGCAGAGCATTGCTATCTCAACTCGGCTACTCCAGGATTATGGATGGATCCTGAATCTTCCAAAGTCGCATCTGGAGCCGACAAGGAGACTGTCCTTCCTGGGGTTGATGCTCGACACGGAAGTACAGAGGGTGTTTCTACCGGCGGAGAAAGTGTTGGTGATACAAACAATGGTCTGGGATGTCCTGAAGCCAGCCTGGGTATCGGTTCATCAGTGCATTCGCCAGAGCCGGCCCTTACCAATATGATGCCCTAGGCAAGATTTTGGCTGGTGCCCCCTAGCACAACCGCTGGTTCCGCCTCTGACCTTGTACCTCTTTCCCAGCACCATCACCCCTCACCCATAGCAGTCCTTATTTTGGTGTTTGTACCCCCTATATTTTAAATAGGAACAGTTCGCACATTTGGCGCACAGCCCAAAAAGGGGTGTGTTTTTGCTGGCAAGGGGAATGGCCACACAATAGTAACCCCAATTCCAATTACGCCACACAGTACTGCAACTTTATTCACATTTGATCATGCTATAGTGTCCATAATTCATATTACATCCCACAGTAGTACCACTTTACGTTACTCCTCACAGTAGAGCCCCTTATTCACATTACATCACACTGAATTGCTCCTTATTCACATTACACCACACTCTAGTGCCCTTTCTATACGCAACGCCACATAGTAGAGCTCCTTATACATATAATGCCACACATTAGTAATGCATTTATACACATAATTCCACACAGTAATGCCCCTTACACATATGAGACACATTATTAATGTCCTTATAAACATAATGCGCCTTACACATTATGACAACCTTTATTAATGCCCTTTTACACATAATGTCCCTTACACATATGCCGCACATTATTAATGCCCTTATACACATAATGACACACATAGTGCCCCCTACACATTTGCTGCACATTATTAGTGCCCCTATACAGATAATGACACACATGCAGTACTACCCTGTTACACATATGGTGCACATTATTAATGCCCTTATATACATAATGACACACATAGTGCCTCTTACACATATGTTGTACATTATTAATGCATTTTTACATGACACACATAATGCTCCTTACACATATTCCGAACACTACTGCACAACCAACCCACTCACATGCACACAGCACTCGCACTGCCACTAACACTGTGACCTCTGCCTCAGCTTGGATACGGATGTGTCCTCATAAATCTTGCCTCAATGCTAACGTCGGGCACCTTTTTTTTATGAAAATGTATCTTATTTACATTGCTATGTAGCTAGGATACACAAGCAGCTTCTGCTGATTAAAATGATATGCAGCATGCCTATATACTGTGTGAGACTGTGGCTGTATCTGCATATGAAATGGTACACACAGAATATAGGCATGCCGCATATCATTTTAATCAGCAGAAGCTGCTGGTGCCCCTAGGCATATGAAATGCCCTAGGCAATTGCCTAGTTTGCCTATACCTATGGCCGGCTCTGGCATTCGCCTTCTGTGGAAGATGGTTGCCTCCTACGAGGCTCTACAGTACGGAAGATTTCATGCACGGTCTTTCCAACTGGATCTCCTGTACAAATGGTCGGGATCTCATCTTCACATGCACCAGAGGATACGTCTGTCTCCGAAAGCCAGAATCTCGCTCCTCTGGTGGCTGCAAACTTCTCACCTACTAGAGGGTCGCAGGTTCGGGATTCAGAACTTGATCCTCCTAACCACAGATGCAAATCTCAGAGGTTGGGGAGCAGTCACCCAAGGGGACAATTTCCAAGGAAGGTGGTCAAGTCTGGAATCCATCCTTCCGATAAACATTCTGGAAGTAAGGGCCGTGTACAACGGTCTTCTACAAGCGGCACATCTTCTGAAAGATCAGGCCATTCAGGTTCAGTCGGACAATGTAACGACAGTGGCCTACATAAACCTACACGGCGGAACGAAGAGCAGAGCTGCAATGTCAGAGGTAACAAGAATCATCCTCTGGGCGGAAAAGCACGCAGTGGCTCTGTCAGCAATCTTCATTCTGGTAGTGGACAACTGGGAAGCGGACTTCCTCAGCAAACACGATCGCCATCCAGGAGAGTGGGGCCTCCACCCACAGGTGTTCGCGGAGGTGATAAGTCTTTGGGGTGTACCTCAAATAGACATGATGGCCTCCCGCCTCAACAAGAAGCTTCGGAGATACTGTTCCAGGCCGAGGTACCCACAGGCAGTGGCGGTGGTTGCCCTGGTAACTCCGTGGGTGTTCAAGTCAGTGTATGTGTTCCCTCCACTTCCACTCATCCCAAGGGTTCTCAAACTAATAAAAAGAACAAGTTCAGGCGATCCTCATTGCTACGGACTGGCCAAGAAGGGCTTGGTACGCGGATCTTCTGGAGTTACTGCTGGAAGATCCGAGGCCTCTTCCTCTTTGAGAGGACCTTCTGCAACAGGGGCCGTTTGCTTATCAAAACTTACCACGGTTACGTTTGACGGCATGGAGGTTGAACGCCAGATCTTAGCTCGGAAGGTCATTCTGAACAAAGTTATTCCTACCCTGATACAGGCTAGGAAAGGAGTAACGTCTAAACACTACCATCACATTTGGAAAAAGTATGTGTCTTGGTGTGAATCCAAGAAGTTTCCTACGGTGGAGTTTCAAATAGGGCAGTTTCTTCTCTCTGCAAGCAGGTGTGGATGTGGGCCTGCGTTTGGGCTCCATAAAAGTCCAGATTTCGGCCTTGTCCATTTTCTTCCAAAATCAATTGGCTGTCCTCCCTGAGGTTCAGACTTTCTTGAAAGGGGTTCTGCACATCCAGCCTCCCTTTGTGCCTCCTACGGCACCATGGGATCTTAATGTGGTGATGCAGTTCCTGCAGTTGGATTGGTTTGAACCTTTACAGGACGTTGATGTCAAATTTCTTACTTGGAAGGCGGTCACACTATTGGCATTGGCATCTGCTAGACGTGTGTCGGATTTGGGGGCATTGTCCTGCAAAAGCCTCTACTTGATTTTCCATGAAAATAGAGCTGAGCTCAGGACGCGTCCGCAATTTCTTCCGAAGGTTTTGTCGGCTTTTCATATCAACCAACCTATTGTGCAAGTGGCTACTGTCTCCTCAATTACTTCAAAATCCTTGGATGTTGTAAGCGCTCTGAAGATTTATGTGAAGAGAACTTCTCGTTACAGAAAGTCGGACGCTCTGTTTATCCCAACAAGGTTAGGTGTCCTGCTTCTAAGCAGACGATTTCTCGCTGGATCAGGTTTACTATCCAGCATGCTTATTCTACGGCAGGCTTGCCGTGTCCAAAATCTGTTAAGGCCCACTCTACTCGTAAAGTGGGTTCTTCCTGGGCGGCTGCCCGGGGTGTCTCGGCTTTACAATTTGCCGTGCGGCTACTTGGTCAGGATCGAACACGTTTGCCTTGTTCTACAAGTTCGATACTTTGGTCTCTGAGGACCTAAAGTTTGGTCAATCGGTTCTGCAGGAGTCTCCGCGCTCTCCCTCTCGTACTGGGAGCTTTGGTACATCCCAATGGTACTAATGTGGACCCCAGCATCCTCTAGGACGTAAGAAAAAATAGGATTTTAATTACCTACCAGTAATTCCTTTTCTCGTAGTCCGTAGAGAGTGCTGGGCACCCGCACAGCGCTTCGTTTTCCTGCATTTGTTACTTAGTTAAGTACTGCATTGTTACTTGGTTAAGTAATGTTGTTCAGCCGTTCCTGAATTGTTTCAAGCTGGTTAGCTTGGCTTTCCTTTTGTTGTACGTGTGAGCTGGTGTGAATCTCACCACTATCTGTGTATTTCCTTCTCTCGAAGTATGTCCTTCCTCGGGCACAGTTTCTAGACTGGGTCTGATAGGAGGGGCATAGAGGGAGGAGCCAGCCCACACTATTAAGGAAGGAAAGCCAAGCTAACCAAACTTGAAACAGGAACAGCAACGGCTGAGCCAACATTACTTAACTAAGTAACAGTGCAGGAAAAACGGGTGCCCAGTATCCTCTACGGACTACGAGAAAAGGATTTACTTGTAGGTAATTAAAATCCTATTTTCTCTTACGTCCTAGAGGATGCTGGGGACTCCGTAAGGACCATGGGGTATAGACGGGCTCCGCAGGAGACATGGGCACTATAAAGAACTTTAGAATGGGTGTGCACTGGCTCCTCCCTCTATGCCCCTCCTCCAGACCTCAGTTAGATCCTGTGCCCAGAGGAGACTGGGTGCATTACAGGGGAGCTCTCCTGAGTTTCTCTGAAAAAGAATTTTGTTAGGTTTTTTATTTTCAGGGAGCACTGCTGGCAACAGGCTCCCTGCATCGTGGGACTGAGGGGAGAGAAGCAGACCTACTTAAGTGATAGGCTCTGCTTCTTAGGCTACTGGACACCATTAGCTCCAAAGGGTCAGAACGCAGGTCTCACCCTCGCCGTTTGTCCCGGAGCCGCGCCGCCGTCCTCCTCCTCACAGAGCCGGAAGATAAAAGCCGGGTGAGTAGAAGAAGAAAGAAGACTTCAAAGGCGGCAGAAGACTTCAGTTCTTCAGTGAGGTAACGCGCAGCGGTAATGCTCTGCGCCATTGCTCCCACACACACACACAACAGCGGGCAACAGGGTGCAACAGCACATGCAGAGAAGCTGGCTCCCCGGACTCTCCCCTGCTGAACACGGTCACAGAGGGCAAAAAAGAGGGGGGGGGGGCGCACATGTAATTGGCGCAGTGAGTGTTATTAGATATATTTTTATATAAAAGCGCTGTCCTAACTGGGATTTTATTCCAGGGTCTGGAGGCGCTGGGTGTGTGCTGGCATACTCTCTCTCTCTGTCTCTCCAAAGGGCCTTATTGGGGAACTGTCTCCATATAGTTATTTCCTGAGTGTGTGGTGGTGTCGGTACGTGTGTGTCGGCATGTCTGAAGCCGAAGGCTCTTCTAGGGAGGAGGTGGAGCAGATGATTGTGGTGTCTCCGTCGGCAACGCCGACACCTGACTGGTTGGATATGTGGAATGTTTTAAATGCAAATGTGGCTTTATTACATAAGAGATTGGACAAAGCAGAGTCCAAGGATAAAGCAGGGAGTCAATCCATGGCTTTAACTGTGTCACAGGGACCTTCTGGGTCTCAGAAACGCCCACTGTCCCAAGTAGCAGACACTGATACCGACACGGATTCTGACTCCAGTGTCGATGATGCGAGGTTACACCCAAGGGTGGCCAAAAGTATTCATTACATGATTATTGCAATAAAAGATGTTTTGCATATCACAGATGACCCCTCTGTACCTGACACGAGGGTACACATGTTTAAGGAAAAGAAGCCTGAGGTAACTTTTCCCCCATCTCATGAGCTGAATGAGTTATTTGAGAAAGCTTGGGAAACTCCAGACAAGAAACTGCAGATTCCCAAGAGAATTCTTATGGCGTATCCTTTCCCGGCAAAGGACAGGGTTCGGTGGGAGTCCTCGCCCAGGGTGGACAAGGCGTTAATGCGCTTGTCCAAAAAGGTGGCGCTGCCATCTCCAAATACGGCAGCCCTCAGGGATCCTGCTGATCGCAGGCAGGAAACTACCTTGAAGTAAATTTATACACATACGGGTGCCTTGCTCAGAACGACAATAGCGTCGGCTTGGGTTTGTAGCGCTGTGGCGGCTTGGACGGATACCTTGTCAGCTGACATTGATACCCTGGATAGGGATTCCATTTTGTTGACCTTGGGTCACATTAAAGACGCAGTCCTATATATGAGAGATGCTCAGAGAGATGTTGGCCTGCTGAGTTCGAGAGCCAACGACATGGCGATTTCTGCTAGGCGAGCCCTGTGGACCCGCCAATGGACGGGCGATGCCGACTCAAAGAGGCATATGGAGGTTTTGCCTTATAAAGGTGAGGACTTATTTGGGGAAGGTCTCACGGACCTGGTTTCCACAGCTACGGCATGTAAATCTACTTTTTTACCTTATGTTTCCTCACAGCAAAAGAAAACGCCACAATATCAGATGCAGTCCTTTCGGTCGCATAAGTCAAGAAGAGGTCGGGGCTCTTCCTTCCTCGCCAGAGGTAAGGGTAGAGGGAAAAAACTGCCAGCTACGGCTAGTTCTCAGGAGCAGAAGTCCTCCCCGGCTTCTACTAAATCCACCGCATGACGCTGGGGCTCCGCGGAGGGAGTCCGCCCCGGTGGGGGCACGTCTTCGACTCTTCAGCCACGTCTGGGTTCAATCAGAGGTAGATCCCTGGGCAATGGAAATTGTATCCCAGGGTTACAAGCTGGAATTTGAAGACGTGCCTCCTCGCCGGTTTTTCAAATCGGCCTTACCAGCTTCCTCCCCAGAAAGGGAGATAGTTTTAGCTGCAATTCAAAAACTGTGTCATCAACAAGTGGTTGTCAAGGTTCCCCTACTTCAACAGGGGAAGGGTTACTATTCAACCCTGTTTGTGGTCCCGAAGCCGGATGGCCCGGTCAGACCCATTCTGAATTTAAAATCCCTAAACCTGTACTTGAAAAGGTTCAAATTCAAGATGGAATCGCTCAGGGCGGTTATCGCCAGCCTGGAAGGGGGGGATTTTATGGTGTCACTAGACATAAAGGATGCATACCTTCATATCCCCATATATCCTCCTCATCAGGCGTACCTGAGATTCGCAGTACAGGACTGTCATTACCAGTTTCAGACGTTGCCGTTTGGGCTTTCCACGGCCCCGAGGATTTTCACCAAGATAATGGCGGAAATGATGGTGCTCCTGCGCAGGCAGGGAGTCACAGTTATCCCGTACTTGGATGATCTCCTGATAAAAGCGAGATCGAGAGAACAGTTGCTGCAAAGCGTGTCGCTCGAGTGCTGCAGCAACACGGCTGGATTCTCAATCTACCAAAGTCACAGTTGGTTCCAACGACCCGGTTGACTTTCTTGGGCATGATTCTGGACACGGAACAAAAGAGGGTTTTTCTCCCGATGGAAAAAGCCCAGGAACTCCAGAACTTGGTGAGAGACCTGTTGAAACCGAAAAGTGTGTCGGTCTATCAATGCACTCGAGTACTGGGGAAAATGGTGGCGTCCTACGAGGCCATTCCCTTCGGCAGGTTTCATGCGAGGACTTTTCAGTGGGACCTTCTGGACAAGTGGTCCGGGTCCCATCTACACATTCATAAAAAAAATCAGCCTGTCCCCCAGGGCCAGGGTGTCTCTCCTGTGGTGGCTGCAGAGTGCTCACCTTCTAGAGGGTCGCAGGTTCGGCATTCAGGACTGGGTTCAGGTGACCACGGACGCGAGCCTCCGAGGATGGGGAGCAGTCACACAAGGAAAAAACTTCCAGGGACTATGGTCAAGCCAGGAGGCTTGTCTGCACATCAACGTACTGGAATTGAGGGCCATATACAACGGCCTACGTCAGGCGGAGAATCTTCTTCGCGACCTACCGGTTCTGATTCAGTCAGACAACGTCACAGCCGTGGCTCATGTAAACCGTCAAGGCGGAACAAGAAGCAAAGTGGCGATGGCGGAAGCCACCAGGATTCTTCGCTGGGCGGAAAATCATGTAAGCGCTTTGACAGCAGTCTTCATTCCGGGAGTGGACAACTGGGAAGCAGACTTCCTCAGCAGACACGATCTCCATCCAGGAGAGTGGGGACTTCATCAAGAAGTTTTTGCAGAGATAACAAGTCATTGGGGACTTCCTCACATAGACATGATAGCGTCACGCCTCAACAAGAAGCTTCGGAGGTATTGTGCCAGGTCAAGGGACCCTCAGGCAGTAGCAGTGGACGCCCTGGTGACACCGTGGGTGTTTCAGTCGGTCTATGTGTTCCCTCCTCTTCCACTCATCTCAAAAATATTGAGAATCATAATGTTATGCACACCAGTGCCTGCAGGAATGTACTGGTGTTTGAACTGTTATGCAAAACAAATGGACTCACAGACAGACTGGGGAATATGACATAACGTACACAGAAGGTGATAGGGTAACAAAATACACACAAAGTGAACAGAGAAGCCCAGAGGCTAAGGAACTGGGTGTCTCCCTTGTATTAGTAATGCTCAGATGAGAAAAGCAAGATGTTGTGTTTTAATACGTAGAGAACCCGAAATGCTGTTGCTAAGGGCAACAGCAAAACCCTAAAGGGTTACCAACGGGTGTGGCAGTAAACTCCTTGGTCAGAGATGGAATGATAGACACAAGGAGAGTCTCCACAATCCTAATTCTCACTTGCAGTGCACAGGTTCAGCTTACTGCCACTAAACTGACCCCTGACACCTAGCACAGTGAGACAGGATTAGACAAGCAAGTCTTAGAATACAGCCGCAAACTTGCTAAGTTCACAGAGTAGTAACAGAACCCCAGCAAGCTAAACGACTGACTCCAGTCTTACTGCTAGGTCTGGATTGGCAGAGTGTAATACCAAATCCCCAGGCCTATTTGCAGTAAGCAACAAACAAATACAAAGCTACACAGTACTGGCTAACTTTCAGGAACTGACTAACCAACAAAGATTCAGCAGCATCTGCTTACCCTAAGAAGAGGCCTTATAAAGCAGGTGCTGTCCACGCCCCACTCAGACCTCACAGACTGTGAGCACAAAAACCAGCACCGGATCCCCTACCGTGCACAGAGCCTGTAACCACTGCACAGCAAAAGACCCGAACCGGAGTATCAGCTGCGCTCAGGTTACTCTGCTAGCACTTGTCTCCCGGTTGCCATGACGACGTGGCAGCACAGGGCAGGAGACCCTAACAGTACCCCCCCTCTGACGAGGGGTCAAAGAACCCCTACCACCGGGTTTATCGGGGAACTGCGAGAAGAAAGAGCGTATCAGTCTGGGGGCATGAAGATCACAACTGCGCACCCACGACCGCTCCTCCGGGCCATACCCCTTCCAGTGCACCAAAAATGACAGCCGACCCCGAACCACCTTGGAGTCAAGAATCCTTTCAACAACAAACTCCCTCTGGCCACGTATCAGAAGAGGGGAAGGTCTTCCACTGGAAGAAGGATTACTAATCGCCCGTTTTAAAAGGGAACAATGAAATGTTTTATTGATACCCAAAGAACGGGGCAGATCTAACTGAAATGCCACCGGATTGATAACCCTGGTGATCTTATAAGGGCCGATGAACCGGGGGCCTAACTTATGAGATGGCTGTCTCAACTTCAAATTCTTGGTAGACAACCAGACGAAGTCTCCTAATTTGAAGCTGCAGGGTCTTTTCCGCTTATCAAAAACCCTTTTGGTCACTAATGACACAGACACAAGGGCTTTCTTCACTTTCCGCCAAATACCTCTAAGGACCGAAACCACAGAGGAACCACCAGGCGTGGAGTCCAGGGGGTCAAAATAATTGGCCTTAGGATGATGCCCATACACACAAAGGAAGGGAGAGATCCCTGTAGCAGAGTGAGCCGCGTTGTTATAGGCAAACTCCGCCATGGACAGATGAGCAACCCAGTCAGTCTGACACTTGGAGACATAACACCTGAGGAACTGCTCCAAGGACTGGTTCACCCTTTCAGTCTGCCCATTAGACTGCGGATGGTAGCCTGACGACAAGCTGACAGAAATCTGGAGATCGGAACAAAATGCCCTCCAGAATTTGGCCACAAACTGGGATCCGCGGTCAGAGACCACATCAAGTGGCAACCCGTGGAGATGCACAACATGCAGCATAAATAATTCAGACAGGCGTCTGGCCGATGGCAGCCCAACCAGTGGAACGAAGTGCGCCATCTTCGAAAACCTGTCAACGACAACCCAGATGGCTGTCATCCCCGAGGATTTGGGCAAGTCCACCACAAAATCCATTGAAATGTGGGTCCATGGCTTAGATGGGATAGAGAGTGGATGTAATGGGCCAACAGGAACCCCTCTAGGAGTCTTATTTCGGGCACAGATGTCACATGCCCGAACCCACTGATCCACATCCTTAGCCACCGAGGGCCACCACACCGCCCTAGATAGCAACTCCCGAGTTCTGGCAATACCCGGGTGACCTGCCGACTTCTTGGCATGGAATACCAGGAACACTCGCTGTCTTAACCTAGGAGGCACAAACAAAAGACCTACCGGAAGGTCTGGAGGAGCCTGCTCCTGTGCTCTAAGGACTAATGATAAGAGGTCCTGGGTAATGCCCACTTTAATACATGATGGGGAAACAATGGGCAACGGCTCCTCGGTGGTCTCCTGGATTGGAGCAAAACTCCGCGAGAGCGCATCAGCCTTGATGTTTTTTGACCCAGGGCGATATGTTATCAAAAAATTAAAGCGAGCAAAAAACAAAGCCCATCGTGCCTGCCTGGCATTGAGACGCTTCGCTGACTCTAAATATGCCAGATTCTTATGGTCAGTGAGAATTGAGACCACAAACTTAGCCCCCTCAAGCCAGTGTCTCCACTCCTCGAGTGCATCCTTAATAGCCAACAATTCCCGGTTACCCACGTCATAATTCATCTCGGCAGGCGAAAATTTACGGGAAAAGTAAGCACAGGGATGAAGGCGATTATCAGACACTCCCATCTGAGAACGCACTGCCCCAATACCCATCTCAGAGGCATCCACCTCCACCACAAAAGGACGCTCTGGATCTGGGTGTCGCAGCACCTTGGCCGAAACAAATGCCCTTTTGAGACGGGCAAAAGCCGCTTTAGCCTCACAAGACCAGTGAGCAACATCCGCCCCTTTCTTAGTGAGTGCCACCAAGGGCGCCACTATAGACGAAAATCCAGCGATAAATCGTCTATAAAAATTCGCAAAGCCCAGGAAACGCTGAAGCGCCTTCAAACTAGTGGGCTGCACCCAATCCAGGACTGCCTGTACCTTGGAACCCTCCATTTGGAAACCTTCTGGGGAGATAATATATCCTAGAAATGCGATTTGCTGAACTTCAAATTCGCACTTCTCCAGCTTCGCCCCAAGCCGGTGGTCTCTGAGTTTCTGGAGGACTAAGCGTACATGCTTCCGATGTTCCTCCAGGGAATGGGAGAAGATTAGGATGTCATCTAAGTATACAACTAAGAATCTATCCAAATATTCCCTGAGCACATCATTCATGAAATCCTGGAAGACTGCCGGGACATTACAGAGCCCAAAAGGCATCACCAAATATTCATAATGCCCTGAGTGGGTATTAAAGGCAGTCTTCCATTCATCCCCCTCTCTTATTCGGATTAGATTGTACGCACCGCGTAGGTCAATCTTAGAAAAAATGGTGGCAGTACGAAGCTGGTCAAACAAGACCGAAATGAGAGGCAGTGGGTATGAGTTTTTAATCGTGATACTGTTCAATTCCCTGAAGTCGATGCAGGGTCGCAACGAACCGTCCTTTTTACCCACGAAGAAGAACCCCGACCCAACTGGAGACTATGAAGGTCTGATAAATCCCTTAGCCAAGTTCTCCTGAATGTACTCTGCCATAGCCTGAGTCTCAGGACGTGACAGGGAGTACAACCTACTCTTGGGAAGCTTAGCATTTGGCAACAAATCAATGGCACAGTCATAGGGGCGATGGGGAGGTAGTACCTCTGCAACTTTTTTGGAGAACACGTCCGCAAAATCTGCATAACACCCTGGCAATCCTGGCAAACTTAGCTGCGAGAGCCTGACTGGAAGGCTCAAGCAACTCCTGAAACAATCAGTACCCCAACTAAGAATCTCCCCAGAGACCCAGTCAAATTGAGGATTGTGGGCCCTTAACCAGGGTAACCCCAACACCAATGGGGCAAAAGTACAGACAGTCACATAAAAGGACAATTTTTCAGAGTGTGTGGCTCCAATAAACAAAGAAATCTGGCTAGTGCAAGAGGTAATTTTACCTTGGGATAATGGTTCCCCGTTTAACCCACAAATCTCAATTTCCGATGCCAAGGGTACTAAGGGAACAGAGTGTTTCAGGGCGAATTGGCGGTCCATAAAAACCCCGTCGGCCCCACTGTCCACAAAGGCCTCAGTCTTGACAGTTTGACCGAGGATCTTCAAGGTCACCGGAATGATAAAAGTCTTCTTGGGAAATTCTGACTTCTGGCCTGACAGGATATTTCCCATCACCCTCAGGCCCTGAAGTTTTCCGGCTTTTCTGGGCATGATACTACCACATGACCTTTATTCCCACAGTACAAACACAACCCCTGCTGTCTCCTCCGCGAGGAGAGGCGGGTAGCCCCAATCTGCATAGGCTCCTCGGAAAATTCCTCAGAGTCTGAGGTTCCCTTGGGAAGGAAGGAAATCTCAGTCTCCCTTTCAAGCCTACGCTCTCTCAGCCATCTATCCACCCGGATGGATAACTGCATGAGCTGATCCAAGCTATCAGGCAAGGGATATTGTACCAGTTGGTCCTTTATCTGGTTAGAAAGACCTCTTCGGTACTGGTGTCTCAGGGCTGGGTCATTCCACTTGGTATCATGGGCCAACCTCCGAAACTCCGTACAGTAAACCTCAACTGGCCTTCGCCCTTGCTTAAGGATCGAAATCTGAGCCTCGGCTGAGGCCGTCTTGTCAGGGTCATCATACAACATGCCCAGTGCCGTAAAAAAAGCATCAACACTTTTAAGCGACGGACAGTCAGGCTGCAACCCATATGCCCAGACCTGTGGGTCTCCTTGTAGCAAGGAAATCACTATGTCCACCCGCTGAATCTCCGACCCAGAAGACTGAGGCCTAAGCCGGAAGTATAGCTTGCAGCTCTCCTTGAAACAAAAGAACTGCGAGCGATCTCCAGAAAAACGATCCGGGAGATTTACTTTCGGCTCCTTAACCCCTGCAGGTGCTGCTACTGCGGGAGCTTCGCCAGCAGCCTGGGAGGTGTGCATTTTAATGGACAAATCATTAAATTGTTGAGTCAGGACCTGCACCTGATCGACCACCTGTTGCAACGTATTTTGAGGGGTATGCTCCATATTCCCACAAAATTTCAACAGGAGTATTAGGCTGCTGAATATGTTATGCACACCAGTGCCTGCAGGAATGTACTGGTGTTTGAACTGTTATGCAAAACAAATGGACTCACAGACAGACTGGGGAATATGACATAACGTACACAGAAGGTGATAGGGTAACAAAATACACACAAAGTGAACAGAGAAGCCCAGAGGCTAAGGAACTGGGTGTCTCCCTTGTATTATTAATGCTCAGATGAGAAAAGCAAGATGTTGTGTTTTAATACGTAGAGAACCCGAAATGCTGTTGCTAAGGGCAACAGCAAAACCCTAAAGGGTTACCAACGGGTGTGGCAGTAAACTCCTTGGTCAGAGATGGAATGATAGACACAAGGAGAGTCTCCACAATCCTAATTCTCACTTGCAGTGCACAGGTTCAGCTTACTGCCACTAAACTGACCCCTGACACCTAGCACAGTGAGACAGGATTAGACAGGCAAGTCTTAGAATACAGCCGCAAACTTGCTAAGTTCACAGAGTAGTAACAGAACCCCAGCAAGCTAAACGACTGACTCCAGTCTTACTGCTAGGTCTGGATTGGCAGAGTGTAATACCAAATCCCCAGGCCTATTTGCAGTAAGCAACAAACAAATACAAAGCTACACAGTACTGGCTAACTTTCAGGAACTGACTAACCAACAAAGATTCAGCAGCATCTGCTTACCCTAAGAAGAGGCCTTATAAAGCAGGTGCTGTCCACGCCCCACTCAGACCTCACAGACTGTGAGCACAAAAACCAGCACCGGATCCCCTACCGTGCACAGAGCCTGTAACCACTGCACAGCAAAAGACCCGAACCGGAGTATCAGCTGCGCTCAGGTTACTCTGCTAGCACTTGTCTCCCGGTTGCCATGACGACGTGGCAGCACAGGGCAGGAGACCCTAACACATAAGACGAAAAAGTGTACAAACAATACTCATTGTTCCAGATTGGCCTCGCAGGGCCTGGTATTCAGATCTTCAGGAAATGCTCACAGAAGATCCGTGGCCTCTTCCTCTCAGAGAGGACCTGTTGCAACAGGGGCCCTGTCTGTTCCAAGACTTACCGCGGTTGCGTTTGATGGCATGGCGGTTGAACGCCGAATCCTAGCTGGGAAAGGCATTCCGGAAGAAGTCATCCCTACTCTGATAAGGGCTAGGAAGGAGGTGATGACGTAGCATTATCACCGTATCTGGAGAAAGTATGAATCTTGGTGTGAAGCCAAGAATGCTCCTGCGGAAGATTTCCATCTGGGCCGTTTTCTCCACTATCTACAGACAGGAGTGGATATGGGCCTAAAATTAGGCTCCATTAAGGTACAGATTTCGGCCCTATCAATTTTCTTTCAGAAGGAATTGGCTTCTCTCCCAGAAGTCCAGACTTTTGTAAAGGGAGTGCTGCACATCTAGCCTCCCTTTGTGCCTCCAGTGGCACCATGGGACCTTACCGTGGTGTTACAGTTCCTGAAATCTCACTGGTTTGAGCCTCTTCAAACGGTGGAATTAAAATTTCTCACTTGGAAGGTGGTCATGTTGTTGGCCTTGGCATCTGCAAGGCGGGGGTCTGAATTAGCGGCTTTGTCTCACAAAAACCCCTATCTGATTTTCCATGTGGATGGAGCAGAATTGCGGACTCGCCCTCAATTTTTGCCTAAGGTGGTTTCATCGTTTCATATGAACCAACCTATTGTGGTGCCTGTGGCTACAGGAGACTTGGAGGATTCCAAGTCCCTTGATGTAGTCAGGGCCTTGAAAATTTATGTAGCCAGGATGGCTCGGGTTAGGAAAACAGAGACTCTGTTTGTCCTGCATGCAGCCAACAAGGTTGGCGCTCCTGCTTCTAAGCAGACTATTGCTCGCTGGATCTGTAACACGATTCAGCAGGCTCATTCTACGGCTGGATTGCCGTTATCAAATTCGGTTAAGGCCCATTCCATTAGGAAGGTGGGCTCTTCTTGGGCGGCTGCCCAAGGCGTCTCGGCATTACAGTTTTGCCGAGCGGCGACTTGGTCGGGTTCAAACACTTTTGCTAAATTCTACAAGTTTGATACCTTGGCTGAGGAGGACCTAATGTTTGCTCAATCGGTGCTGCAGAGTCATCCGCACTCTCCTGCCCGGTCTGGAGCTTTGGTATAATCCCCATGGTCCTTACGGAGTCCCCAGCATCCTCTAGGATGTAAGAGAAAATAAGATTTTAAACCTACCGGTAAATCTTTTTCTCCTAGTTTAGAGGATGCTGGGCGCCCGTCCCAGTGCGGACTGAATTCTGCAAGACTTGTGTATAGTTATTGCTTACATAAGGGTTATGTTACAGTTTTGATCAGTCTTTGACTGATGCTGTTTTGTTTCATACTGTTGACTGGTTCGTATATTCCAGGTTATACGGTGTGGATGGTGTGGGCTGGTATGAATCTTGCCCTTGGATTAACAAAAATCCTTTCCTCGTACTGTCCGTCTCCTCTGGGCACAGTTTCTCTAACTGAGGTCTGGAGGAGGGGCATAGAGGGAGGAGCCAGTGCACACCCATTCTAAAGTTCTTTATAGTGCCCATGTCTCCTGCGGAGCCCGTCTATACCCCATGGTCCTTACGGAGTCCCCAGCATCCTCTACGGACTAGGAGAAAAAGATTTACCGGTAGGTTTAAAATCTTATTATTTGACAGATCCCATTTAGCTTGGATTGAAGGGAAACTCATTGTACCAGATGAATCTATAAGCTGGTCTACTCTATGTATTCCTTGAAGGCGCCATAACCGGAAAGACGTAGGCGGAAGCCCAGAGGAAATGCGGGGTTTCCGAACAATGGGGTAAGCGTCGAAGGAGAGGGTGAAAGGAGTGGTTGAACACCTAGATGACGCTAACACGCAATAGTATGCCCTAATAGGGGGTGTGTGATTCGAGAAAAACTTGAAAGCCAGGGCAACTCTTGGTGTAGAGACGGCAGAGAGGCTAGCTCGATGTCAACCCACTGTTTCCCATCAGATTTACGTCCCCATTCCATAATTCTCGTAAGGAGTACTGCATGGCAGAGCCGACCCTAGGCATAGGCAAACTAGGCAAATGCCTAGGGCATTTGGAATGCCATGGGGCACAAGCAGATTCTGCTGATTAAAATGATATGCGGCATGCCTAGATTCTGTGTGTGACTGGCTGTATCTGCATAGGAAATGCTACATTACAATGTATTCCTGGAAATCACTGTAACATAGCATTTCGTATGCAGATACAGCCCCAGTCACACACAGAATATAGGCATGTTACATATCATTTCAGCTGCTTGCACGTTCTAGTCACATAGCAATGAAAATTAGATACATTTTCTGCAAGAAAAGGGGCCCAACGTTAGCAGAGCTGGACGGGAGCTGCATGGCATATTGAGGCAAGATGTATGAGGACACATCTGTATCCAAGCAGAGGAAGAGGTCACAGTGTTAGCGCCCATGTGAGTGCTGTGTGTGGGTAGGTTCGTTGTGCAGTAGTGTTCGGCATATGTGTAAGAGGTTATTATGTGTGTCATGTGTATAAATGCATTAATAATGTGCGACATATGTGTAAGGGGCATTATGTGTGTCATTATGTGTATAAGGACATTAATAAAGGTTGGCATAATGTGTAAGGCGTGTTATGTTTGTGAGGACATTAATAATGTGTGTCATGTGTAAGGAGCATTACTGTGTGGTATGTGTATAAAGGCATTACTAATGTGTGGCATTATGTGTAAAAGGTGCTCTACTGTGTGGCGTAATGTATAGAAGAGGCACTACTGTGTGGTCTAATGTGAATAAAGAGCAATATGGTGTGGTATAATTTGAATTGGGGGCACTATTGTGTGGCCATGCCCCTTCCCAAAAGAACACGCCCCTTTTTGGGCTGCACTCTGTGCGCACTGTTCCTATTTAAAATATAGGGGGTAGGAGCACCAAAATGAGGACTGCTATGACTGAGGGGTGATGGGAAAGGGGTGCAGGGTCAGAGGCGGATCTAGCAGCGGTGCTAGGGGGAACCAGTCAAAATCTTACCTAGGGCATCATATTGATTAGGGCCGGCTCTGGTGCATGGTAATAAAAGAGAAAATGGGGTAGTTGGAGACAAACCTTGGTGTTTCCTTCTATAGAGTATCTTTTGCTTAAACCTAGGCTTACGGCCCGTCCAGATGAAATCTCTAATTTTGCGATGAAGGGCGATAAACCAGGTACAAGGAATTGCGATGGGGAGGGTCTGCAGAAGATAAAGTATCCTAGGTAGGATGTTAATTTTTAATTTTTTATTTTATTAAAATTGTGTAATTTTTAATGTAG